>NC_091619.1:6887234-7190265 GCF_027580195.1 Bos mutus | reverse complement strand
AAGATATTAATCCAGTGGATATTTCAGAGCTAGTGCATCAGCAAAGAATGCTTATCAGTAGTACCTTTGTGGGACAAAGTTCTGATCCATGCTTTGTCATTCTCTTATTATTTGACAAGAAGTAACCTAGTCCACCCACACTTCTCAGATTTTTAGTTTTCTTATTTAAATTGAAGGTGTTGATCAAAATCAGTTTTTGTTTTTATTTTCAACAATGTATCTTGGGGGGAAAATCATACAATGTATAAAAGCATAGCCAAGGAAATAAAAATATACCTGAAATCCCATCACTGTTGATAATTTTGGTGACTCACTATTAATACATCACTCTCTGCATGTAACGGAGAAGGCGATGGCACCCCACTCCAGTACTCTTGCCTGGAAAATCCCATGGACGGAGGAGCCTGGTAGGCTGCAGTCCATGGGGTCGCTGAGGGTCGGACACAACTGAACGACTTCACTTTCACTTTTCACTTTTCACTTTCATGCATTGGAGAAGGAAATGGCATCCCACTCCAGTGTTCTTGCTGGGAGAATCCCAGGGACGGGGGAGCCTGGTGGGCTGCCATCTATGGGGTCACACAGAGTCAGACACGACTGAAGTGACTTAGCAGCAGTAGCAGCTCTGCATGTAAACATGACTGACATGCAGTTTTACATAAATTATGATATGTGTTTATAATTCAGACTGTTTTTTAAATAACACTTTTCTTTTATCTTCTTCTCCTTGTTCAACTGGACATAATAATCAACATTAGCAACATTAACAATTCTCTGACTTTTATCATTGTAATAAAGCAATGTATATATATATAATAAAATATATTGCTTTATGAGCATGACTGCAATAAAATACACCTATATGGAAGACTTGCATGACATTATAAAAGTTGGTGTTAAAATCTACCTATTCTAACATAAAACACATCCTGATGATCTCTCTAAGCTAACGTATTGGGCTGCCTTCATCATTTTAATGATTGCTTAACTTGTCATCATATGAGCAGGCTACAATTTTATTTCCCTATCAATGAGCATTTATTTGTTTTCAATTTTTAGCAACAGAAAACACTGTGCAATAAACATCTTTGTAATGTTCTAGTGTTTTTATTTCTGTGGGATAAATCTCTAGGAATGAGATTGTTGTGTCAAAGAATATTTTAAAATTTATATTGTTAGAACTTTCCAGAAATACTGTAATAATTTATTTCCACCAACAATATTCAAGAACACTCTAGTAGTTGCCTGGTAGTCTAGCCAACTCATTTACATGTTTGCCAATGTAGAGCTTATAAAGCTGTTTTAATTAGTATTCCATAGTGAATGCTAGTAGACTTGAGCATTTCTCCCACTGTTTATTGGTTATTTCAATGTGCTCTTAATAATTATTTTTCCAGTGGAAACACACAGTCCCTCAAGTTCCTGGTGGCCACCATAGGAAGAAAGAGAGTGCCCACAGCACAATATCAGGGCTTCACATCCCTCTGTTCTTTTCAACTCTAACAGTTTATTTATTGGATTCCTTATGGAATTTGTTATATAAAAATTATTTGAGAAGTATTAGGCACAACATTTTTTTATATTCTTTCCCTAAGATTTTAAAATAATCTTATCTGTTAATTTTATTTTTGTTATCATCATTATCTTATTTAGATTTTAAGTTAACTATACCCAGAATCTCCTTCTCACACTCCTTTTGTATCATTGAATCTTACTAAGACTGTAGCTCTTACACTTTATTATGAATAAGAATCACCTGGGGAACTTGCTAAAAATGTGTATACTCAGATGCCAGTGCCAGAGACTGATTTAGAAGGTGCTGGGGTAGCATTTAAGAATTTGTATTTTAACGAACACTTTAGGAGATTGTTACACAGATGGCCCAACAAGCATACTTGAAGTGTTGGCCAGGATGTAAAGAAAAGGTAACACTTGTGCCCTGTTGGTGGGATTGCAAACTGGTTCAGCCACTGTGGAGAAGAGTATGGAGGTTCCTCAAAAGATCAAAAATATAATTACCATATGATCTAGCAATCCAATTTCTGGGTTTATTTCCAAAGGAAATAAAAACAGGATATTGAAAAGATATCTTCACTCCCATGTTTACTGCATTATTATTTACAATAGCCAAAATATAGAGACACCCTAAATGTCTATCAATGGATTAGTGGCTAAAGATGGTGCTTTAAATATACATGCATATATATTTAGCATCCATTGTGTGTGTATATATATAGACACCCATGAGGTAAAAGGAAATTCTGCCATTTGCAACAACATAGCTGGACGTTGAGGATGTTAAGTGAGGTAAGTCAGAGAAAGACAAATGCTGTACATTATATCTTACACATGGAATCCAAAAAAAAAAAAAGAGCTCATAAAAGTAGAGTTAAGTGGTAGTTACCAGGTGCTGGAAGAAAGGTGAGGAAATGGGAGAGATGTTTAAGGGTACCAACTTGCAACTAGTAGATAAATAAGATCCTGGAGATAAATAAATAATAAATAGACAAATTAGATCCTGGAGATCTAATACACCATTCAATGATTATAGACAAAACTGTATCCTAAACATGAAACTTGCTAAGAGACTAGATCTTAATTGTTCCCAGTACTAGAAGAAATGATGATTATATGATGAGATAGAGGTGTTAGCTAACACTACTATAGCAATGAATTGCAATATATAAGTGCATCAAATCAATATGTTGTACACCTTTAACTTACACAATGTTGCATGTCAATTAAAAAGAAGATACTCTGTCATTTGGTACTTAGTGAGTGTTCAACATATGTTTGGTGATTAATGGATACCCTTTAGCTGTCTCCTTAGGTCTGTGTGCTTTGGTGAAGATACATAAGTATGGCACTAAAAAGTTCATGTAAAATTTTAGACTCCAGTACAATACAGTGCTGGAATCCAGCTAACGTCTTCAGAAATAGGAGAACATCTTCACTTTTTATGGGCAACTGGGAGGTCAAGGAGAATAAATGTAGGTTCTGCTGGTCTATCAGGAGTTATCCCAGGGTGCCTATAAGGTGATCCTAAAGAATTCCTCTTTCTGACCCTATTCTATACCTCGTTATTACTAAACAGAGGGTGGGCTTATACAAAAATATTTCAAGTTCGAGGTCTAGAAAGCTAAAATTCATTTCAATTAAGTCATCTCACAGAAAAAATGCCAAGAAAAGGAGTCATATACGGCACTGTTTCTATAGGGAAGTGTATTAAAGAAATGCACGTTCTCTCTGATAAGGAGGGCCCTGTTCCATCTTGCCTCTAATCCTATCTGCATCCCAATCACCCTGATTTACTCTGTCACTGGGTGATGGTACAAAGGGAAAGATTGCAGATCTAATTAGCATAATATGGATAAGCAAATGAGGCCTAATCAATTATGGTTCACACTTGCTTTCATCACTCGTGCCAACAGTCGGCAAATTCACTGACAGTTCAAATGCGACATTTTTAGAAGCCATCAGTAAATCAATACCAAGTGACAGTAATGTAGATGCACACTTCGTTCTGCCTCCATTTCAGTCCAGGAGAGGCAGCATCACAGCCCAGAGACACCTGAGCTCAGCAGTCACCGCCTTTCACCACTTAAATCACACGTTGGGGCCAGGTCTGCATCTCGACTCGACACCTGTCTTGCTGATCCTTTTCATGACACCGACTGTCTTGCTACAGCTGACTGTGTGCACTATTCCCTGAACCCAGGGTAGGCAAGGCATGAGCTAAGAGGCTGGAAGGAGGCTCGAGGAGTCGTAGGAACTGAGGATGCATTTGTTGGCTCCTGGCTGACGCAGCAGCCCTAGCATAACCTACTACAACACAACCTCTCTCCTGGCTGATACAGAAGCCATAACAGTATTCTCTCCTGGCTGATGCTGCAACTGTAACAGTAGACATGCTCCATTCTCTCCTCTCATGGCTTACCCAAATAAACACCATGATACAGCAGCAATACCCCCGCTTTTTAGGTGGAACTCATATAACAAAAGTAGCCCATGTCCAGGAGAGCACCTCGTGATGTGCATGCTGAGTGCTATTAATGACCTCAGCCATTATGGAGTCATTATTTACAAAACGCGGGGCAAGAGAGCCTGAACACTCCATCTTGGCTAATTTGGTCTCTCTCCACACTTCATCCCTTCAGGGCCTCTTGCCTCACATTCTATGTGCAGTCCATTTTCTGCGATATTCCCTTGGCAGGTAACACTGACCCTTGGATTTAGCAACAACAGTAGCTACAACAACAGTTACATCCCCAATACATAGCAAAACCCTGTGCAAGGTATCACCTGGAACTCATGTTGCAGCCCTTGCCTTCACAGGGCTAGAAGAGCCACCCACCACATGTGGAGGACCTTTATCTTCCTTGGCCAAGTCCAGTCCACTGTCTGTCCTTGTGAAACTGCAGAAAAGCCTCCACAGGGGCAACTCCACTCCTGCGGAATTTTTATTAAGGACCCGCAAAACTCCCCGCAGGTCCCAGGCCCACCACTTCAAAGGGGATTTTTGTGGCATTCACAGCCCACCCAGAAGATTACACTTTTCTAAATCTGAGGACACAGAATTTACAGTACACTGTTCTAAATCTACATCATAAGACACAGCCTTTACAGTATCCATGGGCACAAATCAGCCCACTTTTGAATCTTACCCGGATGGAACCCCTGTGGGGTCTTCATACTTTCAAAATGGCATTTCGCATGCCATCCCTCTACTTCTCTCAGTAAGGACCCACAATCCCCCCTCCCAGTGGTTGTGGGCCCACCCCTGTGTCCCAGAATAGGAAAAGCCAAGCTGCCAAGTTTCCCCTTGCTTTTGCTGAAACTGCTTACTCAAGTCGACCAACTCCGCCTGAGTATGTAGTCGATATGTCCTGAACTCAGTCGCATTGGGGGCCCCTTGAGGATATGCCCCCCTGGGAAGTAGGCAGCTCATGCTTTATTTTCTGCCATACAATGAGCCTTGCTGCCAAGCAGGGAGCCGCAGTCTCATAGCGTTCATCATCACTGTCGCTTACCACCTTGCTGTCAGAGAGACTGTGTTCTTCAGGGCCACGAGGTTCTTGCTCTAAAGCCAATATTTGTTACTCTAGTTCTTCCAAGCATCTCTGCACATTGCACACTGGCATGACATCATGTAGGGCATGATTCATATTTGCCTTCAGGGCAGCCAGGAAAATTCACTGCATGGTGCCAGCTGCAGTCCATGCCGCCTTGCTTGGGAAATGGGAATTCACCATCTCTAATGTCTTTTCAGTGTTATCCTGTTACCTGTCCATGGCTTCCCAGTCTTTCACCAGAGCCCACACTAAGAGGATCACTGCCACATGGTACCGCATGCTAAATGGTGGCCACTGACTTCTGGGTATCCTGCTGGCTACACCAATTGTCTTGCTGTATCTCACTGTGCACACTGTTCCCTGAACCAGGGAAGGCAAAGCATGAGCTTAGAGTCTGGAAGAAGACTCAAGGAGCCATAGGAATGGCAGACACATTTATTTTCTCCTGGCTGTTGCAGCAACAAAAGCATAACCAACACAGCACAACCTCTCTCCTGGCTGGTACAGCAGCCATAATGGTATTCTTTCCTGGCTGATGCAGCAATTGTAATAGTAGACACACTATACTCTCTCCTCTGCTTGCTAAGCCAGTGGACACTGACACTGCTTTTTAGGTGGAGCTCATATAACAATGGCACCCCACTCCAGTACTCTTGCCTGGAAAATCCCATGGATGGAGGAGCCTGGAAGGCTGCAGTCCATGGGGTCGCTAGGAGTCGGACACGACTGTGACTTCACTTTCACTTTTCACTTTCATGCATTGGAGAAGGAAATGGCAACCCACTCCAGTGTTCTTGCCTGGAGAATCCCAGGGATGGGAGAGCCTGGTGGGCTGCCGTCTATGAGGTCACACAGAGTTGGACACGACTGAAGTGACTTAGCAGCAGCAGCAGCATATAACAAAAGTAGCCCATGTCCAAATGAGTACCTGGTGATACACACACGCAGTGCTCTAAATGATCTCAGCTTTTCATTGTTGTTTAGCTGCTAAGTCATGTCCAACTCTTGGTACCCCATGGACTGTGGCCTGCCAGGATCCTCTGTCCATGGGATTTTCCAGGCAAGAATACTGAAGTGGATTGCCATTTCCTTCTCCAGGGGTTCTTCCTGACCCAGGAATTGAACCCAGCTCTCCTACATTGCAGGCAGATTCTTTACTGACTGAGTTATGAGGGAAGCCCAGCTGTTCTGCTAAGTCAGTTCAATTGTGTCCAACTCTGTGCGACCCCATAGACAGAAGCCCACCAGGCTCCCCCGTCCCTGGGATTCTCCAGGCAAGAACACTGGAGTGGGTTGCCATTTCCTTCTCCAATGCGTGAAAGTGAAAAGTGAAAGTGAAGTCGCTCAGTCGAGTCCAACCCTCAGCAACCCCATGGACTGCAGCCTACCAGGCTCCTCCATCCATGGGATTTTCCAGGCAAAAGTACTGGAGTGGGGTGCCATTGCCTTAGTCATTATTTGTAAAACATGGGGTGAAAAAGCCTGAATAGACCCATCTTGGCTAAGCTGCTCTCTCCCCACAGCAGCAAAGCTATCCATGACCATTAGCATGAAGCTGATGGCAAGTGAGGTGATTGGAAGTTCTTCTTCAGTTTGTATTACATTTTTGGAAGAAGCTTAGTATATGTATTTATGAGAGGCAATATGGTCTGATACTACATGCCACAGAGCAGCTGAACTGTATTCTTATCCTCACTCTGCTACTCACTGCTTATATAATCTTGGGGAAAATAACTTAATCTGTCTGTATTGCAACTGAAGGGGCTTGTGTAACTCAATGAAGCTGTGAGCCATGCCGTGCGGGGCCACCCAAGATGGATGGGTCATAGCAGAGAGTTCTGACAAAACGTGATCCACTGGAGGAGGGAATGCCAAAGCGCCCTAGTACACTTGTCATGAGAACCTCATGAACTGTATATAAGGCCAAAAAGATATGACACCAAAAAATGAGTCCCCCAGTGTGAAGGTGTTCAGTATGCTACTGGGGAAGAGCGCCGTGACAGATTTCCTCTTCTTGGGCTCCAAAATTACTGCGGGTGGTGACTGCAGCTATGAAATCAGAAAATGATTGCTTCTTGACAGGAAAGCAATGACAAACCTAGACAGTGTGTTGAAAAGCAGAGACATTACTCTGCCGACAAAGGCCCATATCGTCAGTGGTCACGTACAGTTGTGAGAGCTGGACCGTAAGGAAGGCAGAACACCAAATAACTCATGCCTTCGAACTGTGGTGCTGGAAGAGATGCCTGAAAGTCCCTTGGACAGCAAGGAGATCAAACCAGTCAATCTTAAGGGAGATCAACCCTGAATAGTCACTGAAAGGACTGATGCTGAAGCTGAAGCTCCAGCAGTTTGCTGCCACAAACTGTCATCTAATGCAAACAGATGAGTCATTGGACAAGTCCCTGATGCTGGGAAAGATCAAGGGCAGAAGGAGAAGAGGGTGTCAGAGGATGAGATGGCTGGACACCAACACCAATGAACATGAACTTTGGCAAACTTCGGGAGATGGTGAAGGACAGGGAGGCCTGGAGTACTGCAGTCCATGCAGTAGCAAAGAGTTGGACACGATTGGGCAACTGAACAACAACAATTCCAGCTACACCCTCTGCTGAATCAGGGGGAGGGTGGGGGAGGGAGTGCCACTATGTACCAGCCTCACAAGATGTCAGTGGTAAACTACTTTTCATAAATATAAGGTCATTGGTAGGACTTCGAGAGAACAGTTTTATCTTTCAGGGTAAAGAGAAATGGTCTGTTCTCTTGTCTGACTTATGGTCATTTTATTTTATCCCTATGATATTCATGTCAAAAATTCCCACCTGAATATGACTCATAAAAAGGCAGCATGAGAATTGTAAAGTTTAAATTCAGTGCAGTGAAATGAAATCTGAGAAAGCCGGCGTTGGAAAGAACCTAGTTGTCACCATCATCAGCTCTGTCATCATCACCAATACCCTCTTCTATTTCTTCAGTGCTTTACAGTTAACACAGAGCCCTCACATACAGGGGTGATCTCTGCGTTTCATGTTCCAGGAAGGACACTGAACAATTGAAAATCAGCCAGAAATGAGTGATGATGGAGGCTCTGGCACCCTCCTCAAAAGTCTCTTTCCATACCGCCGTCCACCTTCCCACTGCTTGGGGATATATTCCTTTACCTGTTCTAAATACAATAAGCAAGTGTCATCCCACTCCCATCTCTGCACATTGCCCACAGATCCTCCTGACTGAAATTAACATCGGAGAAGGCAATGGCACCCCATTCCAGTACTCTTGCCTGGAAAATCCCATGGACGGAGGGGCTTGGTGGGCTGCAGTCCGTGGGGTCGCTAGGAGTCAGACACGACTGAGCGATTTCACTATTTTTTCACTTTCATGCATTGGAGAAGGAAATGGCAACCCACTCCAGTGTTCTTGCCTGGAGAGTCCCAGGGACAGGGGAGCCTGGTGGGCTTCCGTCTATGGGGTCGCACAGAGTCGCACACGACTGAAGCGACTTAGCAGCAGCAGACCTATAACATCCCCTTAACTCAGTGCCATTGTTATATGCACGAATAAATCTGTAATGTCTTCTGTAGGCCTCTCTTCCCCCTCTTAAATGTGTAAGAGGGACTTTCCTGGTGCTCCAGTGATTGGGACTTGCCTTCCAGTGCGAGGTGTGTGGGTTTGATTCCTGGTTGGGGAACTGGGATCCCACATGTCTCACTGCCAACAGGTCAAAACATGAAACAGAAGCAATATTGTAATGAATTCAATAAATACTTTTAAAAAGTGCATACAAATTCGTCCTAAAACATTCAGTTCTAGAATGGAGAAGGCAATGGCAACCACTCCAGGACTCTTGCCTGGCAAATCCCATGGACAAGTCCATGGGGTCGCTAGGAGTCAGACACGACTGAGGAACTTCACTTTCACTTTTCATTTTCATGCATTGGAGAAGGAAATGGCAACCTACTCCAGTGTTCTTGCCTGGAGAATCCCAGGGACGGGGGAGCCTAGAGGGCTGCCGTCTCTGGGGTTGCACAGAGTCGAACAGGACTGAAGCAACTTAGCAGCAGCAGCAGCAGAGTCTAGAAAATAATTCAATTTATTTAAAGATGTTAATTAATATTATATCCATTGGCTGTTACAAAATTGCTGTGCAATGAATAACTACAAAAACTCAGTGAAAAATAAACACCTATTTTTCATGTCTTTGCAGCTCGGCTGATCTTGGCTATGTTTTCTTATATCTCTTTATATAGCCTAGGGCCTCTGCAGCTTTAACTGGAGCATCTTGCCTGGAGCAACTCTGCACTACACAGCTTTCTTTCACTCTCATCCTTATCCTAAGACTGGCCTTCTCATGGTGATGTCCAAAGAGCAGGAACAAGGAGGCCAGTCACACAAGCACTTTCCAAGTCTGCTCCATCACATCTAATGACATGCAACCCACCGGCCACATCAGAGCATGTACCTAAACTAAGGTGTGGAGAATGTGTACTCTGCCCACAGCAAAAGTGTACCATCAAGTTATATGCAAAGGATATGGATGTTTGTTGGGAAGAAAATTGAGGTCATTAATGTTACTACCTTATATGGAAAAGTCTTGAGTGACTTTCTATAGGAAATACAAGTATAAGAGGAAAGATATTTTGCCATGTAGAACCTTATAATGTTCTAATGAACCTGATTGCATTTCATGTAAAGAGAAATTCTATCTGGCTGTAGAATGAGGAAAGGTTATTATGGTATCATTTGAGATGGATTTCAATGAGCAAGGAGGTTAACAACCAAATAAGAGAATAAGAGAATGTTCTATGTGGTAGTAACTTCCCAGGAGATGGCACACAGGAGGAAAACCATGGTTATGTCCAGAAAACAATCACAGGTACTAGATGGCTGTAGATCAGGCATGCAAATCGTAGTAACTGACTAATTGAACCAGAAAAGAGGTTAAGCTTGTGATTCTTTTTTTTTTTTAATTAATTTTATTTTTAAACTTTACATAATTGTATTAGTTTTGCCAAATATCAAAATGAATCCACCACAGGTATACATGTGTTCCCCATCCTGAATCCTCCTCCCTCCTCCCTCCCCATACCATCCCTCTGGGTCGTCCCAGTGCACCAGCCCCAAGCATCCAGTATCGTGCATTGTGATTCTTAGTGTCTCAAAAATAGAGATCTCATTTCTAGCAGTCTATGGCCAAATTCCAACCAGACCAACAACATGTACACACAGAGACACCTTTATGGACAAGAGCTTTATTACTTCTAAGCATCAAGCCTAAGTGATGACCTGAACTTTCCATTAGTTAAACACCTCCCCCAACTTTTCAAAGAAACATTTCATGTGAGAACATCTGCATCTGCCTGAAACACATTTTCCCAGTGTAGTACTTGACTTTAAGCTGACTGGAGATATCAAACTTTCTTTCACAGATTCTTTGACATACTTTAACATTATTGAACAAATGTCAGTTATGTCTGTCTCTTGAATTGTGTCAATCTAAATTGAAAATGTGCTGACTCTTTTTTCAGTATCATCACTCTCTGTGTTTCTATGCCACCAGTGCAATTGGACATGACTGGGAGGATCAGTCGCTTCTATTCCCTGGGATGGTTCAGTTCATTCTTGCATGTGTGGTTCCAGGACCTGACCCAGAAAAACTGAATCACACCTAAAAAACATAGGGATAATGACAATTCTTTTGTGATTATGCAGATATAGTTGCTGATAGTATTGTAGCTAATAATGTATTAATAGAATACAGCTTTGTAAGTGAAATGAAAACTCATGGGATTAATGAAATCAATGTATCTGATTTCTTGCAATAGTATTCAAATTCACTAATTCATCTTGGTTGAGACATGAACTCTCTTCATTACTAAAAATTAGAATTATAAGATCAGAGAAGGCAATGGCATCCCACTCCGGTACTCTTGCCTGGAAAATCCCATGGATGGAGGAGCCTGGTAGGCTGCAGTCCATGGGGTCGCTAAGGGTCAGACATGACTAAGCGACTTCACTTTCACTTTTCACTTTCACGCATTGGAGAAAGAAATGTTCTTTCTTTCCAGTGTTCTTGCCTGGAGAATCCCAGGGACGGGGGAGCCTGGTTGGCTACTGTCTATGGGGTCTCACAGAGTCAGACACGACTGAAGCGACTTAGTAGCAGCAGCAGTAGCAGCAGAATTATAAGATAGTTGTGAAATATATTAAGATGATAATTTTTGAGGTACTAAATATAGTAATTTCTACTAAGTTTGCAAAATGTTTCAAAGTAAAAGATAAGAAGCAGATAGTAATAAATAATAATATATGCCATTTATTAACTGTTTGCTACTGCTTGTGTGCTGCACCAGGTGTTTGTATGCTACCCAATTTAGCACTCATACTTACTTGGGAGGGTGGTATTGTGGTCATGCCCATTTTACAGATGATAAGACTGAGGCTAGATAACTAATTTGCCCAAGACCACATATCTGATAAATAATGAAAGCTAAATCTGTCTGACTCAAAATCCCAGTTAGATGTAGTCAGTAAGGAATTCCCTGCCTGTGATATGAGATACTACTCTAGACTCGGGTTCTTTCAGTGAACAACACAAATAAAAATCCCTGTCCTCAAGGAACTTATTTTTGGGTCTACATTGTATATTTACAAAAGTGGGATAAATATTCAGTATTTCACAATTTAGTGGATTAATTTTCTTCAATATATTACCATAACTAAATTATAAATTCTGTATAAACTGGAATTATATTTTAGAGCTCTTTTTAATTTCCCTGTAGTACACAGTAAAGTGATGATAGATGGTGCCATTCAATACGTACTTTTTAATTGATATATTTTTTGAGTAACACATCATTAACAAACCCTTGAGAAATCACCAGTTCGGGGCTGTTTTATTGTTTGAAGTTGCTGCTGATTCATTGTTAGGGCAGCAGGGAAGGTGATTAATCCAGGTCCCCATGGTGTCTATATAACTTTCATTTCCAGATGTTGTTCTGACTTGAATCACTAGTGTCTAAGGCCAACATCTAGAGAAAAACAAAAAAAAAGTATGTTCTCTGGACATTTAGCACCATATTGAAAAAGTTGCTGCATAATATTGGCTATATCCTTTTTTCTTCCTGTGTTTGCTTCTCCTTGTATTGCACTTCAGCAGAAGGAAGTGTTAGAAGGGAAAAATAGGATGATACCTGACCTCCTTCACAGAAATTGTCTGCTATTTATTCTTTATTATTACTTCTATTCCAGTGCCTGCCTGCTCCTACCTCTCTCTATCTCCTGAATTGCCATCTTTCCCTCACTGCTTCTTTCATTGCTCTTTCTTTGTTTTTGTTTTGTTTGTTTGTTTTATTAGCTCCTCCATCACTCCTTGTCCATCTCCCCCAGGTCCTTCCTCTATGACTCCACCTGTATTTGTTGTCGCTTGTCTCTGTCTCCATAGGGCTGGCTCTGTCCCCCTCTGCCTAGATATGTGTCTCTAAGTCTCTCCCTCTCTTTCTGAATTTTACACCTTCTCACATGACTTTCTCTCTCTCTTCTTGTGTGCATTTCTATAACTGTGTCTCTGCATATTTGAGTATTTTCCTATCCTTCAATCTGTTTCTGTACTTTTCTATCTTTATCTCCCTGTGGGTATTCCTTATTCTTTTTTTCTTCCCTGTCTAAATCTGCTTTTTCCTCTTTCTTCTCTCCTCTTTCTTTTCAGAGCTATTATCTCATCTGCACACTCCACCAGCACTCACTGTGTGTGTCCCTTGCTGCTTTCATGTGAATGTGAGCATGTGTGTGTCTCTGTGTGTATATGTATGTGAGTGTGTGCCTGGTGGCTGTGTATTCATAAAGGCTGTCTTGATGCCTCTGTCTCTATTTTCAGCGAATTAATTATTTTTTCACTCTCTTACTTGGTTTATATCTACAATGGAATATTATTCAGCCATAAGAAAAGAGGTCCTGACTTTTTTGCACAACATTATGTTAAATGAACTATTTGTTAGAGAAAGACAGATACATATACTCTCACTTATAGGTAGAATCTCAAAAAGCCTAACTCATAGAAATAAGGAGTAGTTGGATGCTTCTCAGGGGCAGAAGGGTAAGGGAAATTAGAAGATATTGCTAAAAGATATAAAATTCCAGGTATAAGATGAATAAGTCCTAGGAACCTAATGTACAGCATGATGACTATAATTAACAATACTGTATTATATATACTGTTAAGAGGATAGATCTTAAATGTTATCACCACCATAACAACAAAGTTAATTATGTGAGATAGTGAAAGTGTTCACTATCCTTATTATGATAACCATTTTGCAATATATATGTGTATCAAATAATCACATTGTGCATCTTGATGTATGTTGATAATGTTTCAATAAATCTGGAGGAAAAGATATGAGTGAAGGGGAAACACAAGTAATACAGAGAGAAAAACTGATCATCCTGTTTATTTTTAACAGATTGTCAAGAGGAATTGTGCCTTTATTTAATTATTTAACTCCTGGCATCTTGGTGCGCATAGTGAGAAACACAGGACCCTCCTTCATGTGCAAATTCAGTTACAGCAATTTCCAATTAAAGGTTAGACAGTCACTGCTGATCTGGCCCTTACAGAGATGTTGAAAATGACCACTGATGACTTGAGTTCCAAAAAGAAAGACTTAAAACTTCTAAGTGTCAAACTTAAGAAATTAGAAAAAGAGTACAAACACACAAAGAAGAAAGTAGAAAAAAGATAGCTTAAATTAATGAAATAAGCAAACATGAAATAGAAAGGATACAAATATGAAAAGGTTGACTTCCTGTAAAGTTTAAAAAACTGACAAACCATTTGCAAAACTGATTACAGAGAAAGAACATGGGAAAGATAAAAACAGAAAGAGAAGTTCCCAAATACAATATTAGAAGTAAAAGATGAACAGGACCACAAATGCACTGAAGATTAAATAAATATTATGATTTTTTTTTAATTTTTATTTATTTTTAATTGAAGCATAATTGCTTTACAGTATTGTGTTGGTTTTACCAAACATCACCATGAATCAGCCATAGGTCTACCTGTGTCCCCTCCCACTTGACCATCCCTCCTACCTCCTTTGCCATCCCACTCCTCCAGGTTGTTACTGAGCTCTGGTTTGAGTTCCATGAGTCCTAGAGCAAATCCCTGTTGGCTATCTATTTTACATATGGTAATGAATGTCCCCATGTTACTCTCTTCATACATCCCATCCTCTCCTTCCTTCCCAGCCCCCAGCCATGTCCATAAGTCTTTTCCCTACATCTGTGTTTCCATTTTGCTGTGTTGCTGTGCTTAGTTTCTCAGTCGTGTCCTACTCTTTGTGACCTCATGGACTTTAGCACACCTGGCTCCTCTGTCCATGGGATTCTCCAGGCAAGAGTACTGCAGTGGGTTGCCATGCCCTCCTCTAGGGTACTTTCCCAACCCATGGATCAAACCCAGGTTTCCTGCATGCAGATGGATTCGCTATCATCTGAACCATCAGAGAAGCTCTGCAAATATGTTCATTAGTATCATCTTTCTAGATTCCATATATATGTGTTAACATACAATATTTGTTTTTATCTTTCTGACTTACTTCACTCCATATAATTATACCAATAAATTGGCCTAACTTTTAGAAATTTTATTAGGAAAATGGGAATTACCTCCAAGAAGTCAACTTAGAAAAATCTTCTTTTATTAACTCAGGACACACTGCTTTAATATAATGCAGATCATATAAGTTGTTAAATATTGAAACATCTACACACTAGCTTTTAAGAACTCCTTCCTTGATTCCGAAGTACTAATCAAACCACTTTTTGCTCCTCCTCCAGGCCTCCATAAACCTCTCTACAATCCATCAGCTGAAGGTTAATTCTGGGTCCAGTTGATCTTCAGATCCTAATTCAAGGCTACTTGTTGAAATCTATCCTGACTAGTTCAGCGCCTGATGCAAAACACTAGTTAAATATTCTACCTGTCACTCCTGCTTATAACAATTAATTAAAATAAATAACCAATAAAAAATATATTCATCAAAAACATACCAGGTCCAGATAATTTTATAAATGAATTCTGCAAAGCATTTAAGAAATTGGTAAATTCACACAATTTTTCACACATTTCTTCAAACGCTATAAAAAGACGAAATATTGCCTAATTCATTCTATTGGAATAATCTAGATACAAATTCAAAATGAGACAAGAAAATTATGAAATGCAAAAATCACAGGCCAATTTCATTGACAAATTTAAATGAAAAATTATTGAACACAATATCAGAAAATCAAATTCATAATGTATATAAAGATGGCACATTATTAGCAAAATTAGGCTTATTCCAAGAATGCAGCATGAAAGTGAAAGTCGCTCAGTCGTATATGACTCTTTGTGACCCTGTGGACTGACTATACAGTCCATGTAATTCTCTAGGCCAGAATACTGGAGTGGGTAGCCCTTCCCTTCTCCAGGGGATCTTCCCAACCCAGAGATCAAACCCAGGTCTCCCACATTGCAGGCGGATTCTTTACCAGCTGAGCCACAAGGGAAGCCCAAGGGTAATTTCGGTATAAGAAAATGCAGTAATGTGGTTCACTGTATTAAAAGAATATCATAAAAAATGCAGTCATTTCAATAAATACAGAAACATAATTTAACAAAATTCAACTGATATTCATGATTTTTAAAAATAGAATCTTAGAAAATTTGGAATAGACATGATTTCCTTCTCCTGGCAAAAGTTATGTTCAAAAACTATAGTAACTCCATATTTCATGGAGAGTATTAAAAGAGTTCTCTTTTCAGTTATGAATAACATTTTAAAAGCCTACTCTGATCACTTCTCGTTAACATAGTATTTGAACTTAGCTCAATTTGACTACAATACTAATAATAATACAAAGAGTGGAAAAAAAGAGCTGGACTGTCATTCTCAAGTGATATGTGTTGATTGGAAACCGAAAAATAGAGATTAATTATTAGAATTAATAAAACAATTTAGCAGTGTTTCCAGCAAGATGACCAACCTACAAAAATCATTTTCATGGCTAGAAATCATACAAAAGCTTTAGAAAACATTGTGTGTGTTGTCATTTTTCAGTCACTGAGTCATGTCCAACTCTTTGTGACACTATGGACTGAAACATCCAGGTTTCCCTGTCCTTCACCATCTCCCATTGAGTCAGTGATGCCGTCCAACCATCTCATCCTGTTGTCATCTTCTCCTGCCTTCAATCTTTTCCAGCATCGGTGTATTTCCCAATGATTAAAGATTTACTGAGCATGGCCCTGCCCATCAGAGCAAGACCTAGTTTTCCCCGCAGCTAATCCCTCCCATCAGGAAGCTTGCACAAGCCTCTTGTCCTCATCTATCAAAGGACAGACAGAAGAGGAACGTGTGTGTGTGTATGTGTACTATGTATGATGATAAAAAGAACAAGGAGCAAATGCATCAAAAGATAGGAAGACCAAACCTTTTTGAAGAAAATTATAAAGTATTATCGAACTACTTTAAATAAATCTTAAGCAAATGGAAAGATACATCTTATCCACTCATGGATGTCAATTGTTTCTGAAATTATTTTTTACATTCAATTCAGTTCCAAATAAAATTGTATACTTTTTTTTTCAAACTGATTCTAATGTTTATATCTAATAGCAAAAAATGAAGAACAGTCAATACATGAATTCTGAAGAAGGAAAAGATAATAAATTTTGCTATAAGCAAGAATTATAGTAAAGTCTAGGAAAGACAATATAGTTTTGGGATAGTGCAAGATAAATGGACAAATACAATCAAATGGAGATCTCACAAACTTAGAAACTTAATACATGATAGAAAAATCAGTGAATAAAATAAACTCTATAGATGTATATGGAGATCATTAGTTATCCATATGGGAAAAAATGGAATAATTCCTGCTATTTGCAAATATCATTTGCAGCTACATTTATGACATAAATGTAAAGATGAAATATTTAACTTTTAGAACAAAATATAAGGAAAGTCTTTTGTGATTTCAAGATAGAAAAACATTTCTTAACCTAGACTCAAAAGCAAAAATCATAAAGAAAGAAATTGATAGATTCAACTATATTAAAATTAGAAATTGCTTTTAACAAAAGACACTATAAAGAAACTTCTAAGAGGTGAGCCACAGGCTAGGGAAAAAAATGCTTGCAGCACATATAATAATAAAGTATTTGTGTTCAGATAAAAGAGAAAACCTCTGGATTTCAAAAAGAAGAAGACAAAATCTCAATAGGAAAATTTGCAAAAGTCATGAACATAAATTTTCCAGAAAAGAAAACTCCAATGCTGAATAAACATAAGAAAATTCACTAACTTTATTATTAATCAATGAACTGTAATATAAAATCCCAGTGAGATACAAGTATACAATCAACACATTAGCAAAAATTGAAATGCTGGACAATAAAAAAGTTGTCAAGAATGCACAATGAAAAGTTTTATATTCTGCTAATTGGAGCATAAATGAATCCAATTACTTTGGAAAATAATTTGGTAATAAACACCTTGGAAAGTTGAAGATGCATAGACCTTACCACCCATCAATTCTACTCCAGGAGTTATACAAAAATGCTCAGAAAAGCAATGCTCTCAATGGAAAAAAATACAAAAATAAAAATGGAGAAGAACACAAATGCCCAACAGTAAAAAATTGTGTTATATGAAAAGTAGGGAATACTACTGATATACATGGATACAGCGCCATGTAAAATTTTAGAAGAATTTCAAAAATATAGGATTGAGAAGAACATTCAAAAATCTCAAACCGTATGTGGCATAATTTCACTTATATGAAGTAAATAATATACTGTGTAAGGAGACATATATGTGTGAAAGCAACAACAAGAACAATTAAGACCAAACCCAGTCCATGGTGAACCCAAGCAGGGAGATGGGGATTTTGATCTGTGAAGGGCACACAGGATGTTGAAATGTACTGGTATTGTTCTCTTCTGTATGCAGTCTGGTGTGTACACATGAGTTCATTTCAATATTTTTCTTTAAGTTCTAAATATATGTTGTATAGATTCTTCTCCGTGGATGATATATTTCATAATAAAAAATTTTAATATCATGGAAATCCCATGTTGAAAATATTTTAGAAGTCTCAAAAGAAAAGCCCTGTGGATTGCATATCAAGGCATAGTAATTCAGTGTAAGGAATAAACTCAGAGGTGATATGAAGAAAATACAACTTATACAAAAGAACCCTGTTACACAGCCTGGGCAACCAGGCACAGAAGTGAAATGCAATTTTAGACCAGCTTAAATCTTGGAATAAGAAAACAAAAAAAATATTGGTTTCAGAGAGGAAATACAAATTTACATTTGAATGAGAATTTTCGGGGCAATGAAACCACAAGATGAAAATGTTCATGAATCTGTCTGCAGATGCTGTCAACAGAACTGTAACCTCCCCCACAGACCTCTGGCAGGGCATCCAGCTCTTGCCCTAGCATTAGAACCCTGGGACTCCTGGTCTGGGAGATGGGAATAGTTGGCAACTATAAGTCCAGAAGAGTGGGTTAACCCACAGCTGGTGGAAATCAACCAAAGGACTAGGAAGACAAAGAATGCGTGGAGGAGGTGCAGACAGAAGCAAGAGAGGAGAAGAGCTGACTAAATTAAATCAGACATCCATATGAATTAAGCTTTATTAAAATGGTGCCTTGGTTCTGATTCTTTTAATACTAATTTATTGGTTTGATCAACTCTTACAGCTGAGAAGAGCTCAGGGTACAGGAAGGCAGAATGTTCCTGTGTTATGGACAAAGAATACTATGAGGCTTCCCTATTCTCTTCTTCCTCCTTCCCACAGTCCCTCATCCTTCAAGACTGTCTGGCCTGTTTGTTTCCATGGAGCCCCTGAAACCAAGCATCCTGAAAAGCTAAGATCTGTGTCAGTGGCTCTAGTTGATGAAGTATAACTTACACGATTCAGCTTTTAGGCTTGACCATTAAGAAAACATTTCTTACTGTCAAATGCAAAAGACTAAAACATATTTTGCTAAAGAGTGTATTTTATCACTAAAAGCTAAGTGGGCCACATTTCAGAAAGATCTGTAAAGTTTAAGAGGAATTAAAGGCGGAACATATCAATGTTTATGGAAGATTAATGAAAGACTGCAAAATGTAAAATGCAATGTCCTTAAATTAGTCTGGGAAAAGAGAAATGAACAAAATGTTGAGGAAACTGGGATAAAATTCAGAAAGAAATCTCTTAGACTGAACATCAGAATGACAGACAAGGAGAAATTGACTATGAAAAGGGGCTTTCCCAAGGAAAGGGAAGAAGTGGCCCAGAGGAGACAGATCGTTCTGGGGGTCCACTGTCAGGGCCAGGTGAATGAAATGATCTGTTTTGCACTGTATCTTCCATCTTTAATGTCTCATCTCTGTCTGACCAAAACAACTATCTATCTTACAGCAGGACATTTTCATCAAAGATGTGTCATTCCTAGGGTGGGCAAATTGACCTTAGGATAAAATGAAAATTCTAAATTTACTCAAACAGTCAAACAGGAGCTCTGTTCCCCAGAGGCCCTTCTTAATGCACCCTGATCAATTCCTGAGTATTTTCTAGAGGAGGTTGAATGGAGTAGGGAGCAGAGAAGCAGGGTAGAGGATAAATTGTTTTGCTTTAAACAAAGATAAATAACATCTTGAATTTTGATATAACTATATTTATATATATATATGATATATATATATATTAATGGGCTTAGAAGTTTAAAATCTTGAATAAATGAGTAGACTATGAAGGAAACAAATTTATATAAGCTCTCAAATTCCTATCTTTATTTTTTTCCCAAATGCAAAGGAGTAAAACTTCTTAGGAGTCTTGAAGAGCAAATGACAAATGGTAAGTGAAAATGCTTTGTTAGTGTAAATAGTAGAGTTTTCATAGTAAAAACCTTCTTTGGAGTTCAGACAACATACACTTCATACTAATTTACACCCTAAACCTCTTTTCTTAAACATCAGTGAGGTAATCAGGTTCCCCAATGACCCAAATGACCTCACCACACTAGGAGTGAATGCTTTCTGTATGTTACACAATATCCTAAGCATTAATTCCTCGGATGCAAAAACCTCATGGAATAGGCACAATCTTTATCTTCATTTTCCAGAGGAAACACATAAGCTTAAAGAGATTTGCTAATTTGTTTAAGGTTAAGTAGTGAACATAAAGGTGAGGGGGGGTCCAGCCCAGTCCTGCCACTTAATAACTTTGTGATTTGGGGAAAGTTCCTGGTCAAAATATAATGGTACCCTCCTCTTGGGATTATTGGAGAAGGGGATTACATGAGATAAAAGTAATAGAGAATCTGGCACTAAGTAAGTAGCTGAAAAAGTTCATTTTAATGTTCATTAGTTGTAGAAAACACTGGTCTCTAGAATTTGGCTAGCATCAGTATTATCTATGGGTGTTATAGAAAAAAAAAATATTAAAAAGCCTTGAGCTCCACTCCAACTTTGTCCTACTGAGTCATAATCTCCAGGAGTGGGCCCATGAACTGGTTTTTGAAAAAGCTTCCTCTCAAGGGATTCTGTTGTAGTAGCTGAGTCTGGTATTTAGAAACTTATTATTGGTATCTGGGCTAAAGAAGGTCAGTGAAAGGTCGACCATGAAGCTAGCTATGGTGGTTGGAATGTGCTTCCTGGGGACATAGGTAAAATCTGCCTCTTGAAGGCACATAAAATGTAGACATGTTGAACTGAGTCAACACGTATCACCTAGGAAGTGGCCACCTGATTATGAGCCGTGGCTACTTTCACAAGATTGGAACCCCCTCTGAATGGCCTGGGCAATGCTCAGGAAATAAACATCTAATCTACACTGCTGCATCTCCCATGCATGCTGTAGTGGGTTAGGATTTCTTGGGCTCAGAAAGCTATTAAGGGGAGGAGGTGCTATTACCTAATTCAAAGTGCTCATGGTCCTAAAAGCCCATCTCATCTTAAAACTAAGGTCAGGGCAAGGTGCAAATTCTCTGCTGGCCTCAGTGCCCCAGCTAGAAAATGAGAGGGGTCAAATCAAATAATGCTGTGACTTCAACATTCCATAAGTTTAAGACTTACAACTATTACTTAGACTTTCCAAGTGAGTGTACATGTTAAGAGGGGTCAGGGGAGGCACAGAGAGTGTGAATTTCTGTCTGGAACTAATCTCCATGAAGCACCAGGAATGTAAGGATATGGATTCTATTTGTCCAAAAGAGTTCCCTTTTCCCCTTCCCTGTGGTTGCAGGTCCTCCTGCCTGTTAAAAAGAACAACAGACCCAAATGAAGTTACTTATGCTAAGCCCCAGGGCTTCCCTAGTGGCTCAGATGGTAAAGAATCTGCTTGCAATGCAGGAGATCTGGGTTCAAACCCTGGGTCAGGAAGATCCCCTGGAGAAGGGCATGGCAACCTACTCCAGTATTCTTGCCTGGAGAATCACATAGACAGAGGAGCCTGACGGGCTACTGTTGATAGGGTTGCATAGAGTTGAACACATCTGAAGTGACTTAGCACACATGCAGGCATGTTAAACCCCAGGGCAGTTTGCTTCTCTCAGAGATAGATCCTAATCCAGTCAATCAGGAGTTGTCTGATTAGCACACACACAAACTGCCTGATACACACCTGTCACACTCTAAAGCAGAGGTCCTGAATCTTTTGGCACCAGGGACCAGTTCCGTGGAAGACAATTTTTCCACAGACCAGTGGTGGGGGGATGGTTTTGGGATGATTCAAGCACAATACATTAATTGTGAACTTTATTTCTATTATTATTATTATTACATCAGCTCCACCTCAGATCATCAGGCATTAGATCCTGGAGGTTGCTGACCCCTGCTATAAAGAAAAGTAAACTTGCAATCAGTTCAGTTCAGTTCAGTCGCTCAGTCGTGACCGACTCTTTGCGACCCCATGAATTGCAGCATGCCAGGCCTACCTGTCCATCACCAACTCCTGGAGTTCACCCAGACTCACGTCCATCAAGTCAGTGATGCCATTCAGCCATCTCATCCTCTGTCATCCCCTTCTCCTCCTGTCCCCAATCCCTCCCAGCATCAGAGTCTTTTCCAATGAGTCAACTCTTCGCATGAGGTGGCCAAAGTACTGGACTTTCAGCTTTAGCATCATTCCTTCCAAAGAAATCTCAGGGCTGGTCTCCTTCAGAATGGACTGGTTGGACCTCCTTGCAGTCCAAGGGACTCTCAAGAGTCTTCTCCAACACCACAGTTCAAAAGCATCAATTCTTCAACGCTCAGCCTTCTTCACAGTCCAACTCTCACATCCATACATGACCACAGGGAAAACCATAGCCTTGACTAGACGGACCTTTGTTGGCAAAGTAATGTCTCTGCTTTTGAATATGCTATCTAGGTTGGTCGTAACTTTCCTTCCAAGGAGTAAGCGTCTTTTAATTTCATGGCTGCAGTCACCATCTGCAGTGATTTTCGAGCCCAGAAAAATAAAGTCTGACACTGTTTCCACTGTTTCCCCATCTATTTCCCAAGAAGTGATGGGACCGGATGCCATGATCTTCATTTTCTGAATGTTGAACTTTAAGCCAACTTTTTCACTCTCCACTTTCACTTTCATCAAGAGGCTTTTTAGTTCCTCTTCACTTTCTGCCATAAAGGTGGTGTCATCTGCATATCTGAGGTTATTGATATTTCTCCCGGCAGTCTTGATTCCAGTTTGTGTTTCTTCCGGTCCAGCGTTACCTACCTGCTTTGTTGCCTACGAGACTTGCCTAGGATAACTCCCTGTTTCTCTTACCTTCTGCCTATAAAAGTCTTTCAAGTATGAGGATCTAATGTATAATATGGTGAATATAGCTGACAACACTATATTTTTTTAAACTAATTAATTTATTTTAATTGGAGGCTAGTTACTTTACAATATTGTAGTGGTTTTTGCCATACATTCACATGAATCAGCCATGGGTGTACATGTGTTCCCCACCCAGAAGCCCCTTCCCACCTCCTTCCCCATCCCATCCCCCAGCATCATCCCAGTGCACCAGCCCTGAGCACCCTGTCTCATGCATTGAACCTGGACTGGCAATCTGTTTCACATATGATAATATATACGTTTCAGCACTACCTTCTCAAATCATCCCACCCTCACTTTCTCCCACAGAGTCCAAAAGACTGTTCTTTACATCTGTGTCTCTTTTTGCTGTCTCACATATAGGGTCATCATTACCATCTTTCTAAATTCCATATATATGCGGACAACACTGTATTGTATAATTGAAAGATGCTAAGAGAGTAGAACTTGTGTTCTCACCAAAATAAAATGGTAAATATGTATATATATATATACATTTATTTATATATATAAATATATATCTATGATAGTCAGAATTTTAATCCATTGGTCTGAAAGCTAAAATTCTTAATATGTCCACCCATAGACTTCACATTATATTTTTGTTCTTTAGTCACTAAGTCATGTCCAACTCTTTGTGCAAACCCATGGACTGCAGTCCACCAGGCTATCAGTTCAGTTCAGTTCAGCTCAGTCACTCAGTCATGTCCGACTCTTTGCCACCCCATGAACTGCAGCACGCCAGGCCTCCCTGTCCATCACTAACTCCCGGAGTTCATTCAAACTCATGTGCATCGAGATAAGAAAGCCTTCCTCAGTGATCAATGCAAAGAAATAGAGGAAAACAACAGAATGGGAAAGACTAGAGATCTCTTCAAGAAAATTAGAGATACCAAGGGAACATTTCATGCAAAGATGGGCTCAATAAAGGACAGAAATGGTATGAACCTAACAGAAGCAGAAGATATTAAGAAGAGGTGGCAAGACTACACAGAAGAACTGTACAAAAAAGATCTTCATGACCAAGATAATCACAATGGTGTGATCTGTCACCTTCACATCCTGGAATGTGAAGTCAAGTGGGCCTTAGAAAGCATCACTACGAACAAAGCTAGTGGAGGTGATGGAATTCCAGTTGAGCTATTTCAAATCCTGAAAGATGATGCTGTGAAAGTGTTGCACTCAAAATGCCAGCAAATGGAAAACTCAACAGTGGCCTCAGGACTGGAAAAGGTCAGTTTTAACTCCAATCCCAAAGAAAGGCAATGCCAAAGAACGCTCAAACTACCACATCAGGCTATGAAATCTAATAAATTCTATTATGTTAAATCACCAAAAAAAGTCTTTCATTTTGTACAGCTTCTTGGAGCTCCTGTTTGTCTGCTAGACTGGATGCTGTCCAAGTGAATTCAGTCTTTGCCCAAATAAATTCTCAAAATGTTTAACATTCCTAAAATTACCTTTCAATACTTCCCATCCTGACTCTTTCTTCCTTGGTGCCCCTGAATCAATCAGCAAGGCCCCCCTGAGCATTTCATCCCCACCCTCCCACTACACATTTTGCCTGCTGTATATTTATCCTATTTAGAGTTGTATACTGTTGTGCTTGAAATCTGACGCTCTCTTTTGTTTGCTAAATCAGCAGTACTTCTGCTGCTCCATACATCCATGCTGGCATAAATTGGGACTTTGTCTTCTAGAGTCCTTTGGAGCTACTGAGTTTTGGAAATTCGTTGATTCCACATTTGCATTTGCATGTTAGTGGACATTCAAGCATCTCATCTACATAAGCAAAAGAAGAACATCTGTTTTCCTTTCCTAAATAGTATTGATCAGAGATTTTTCAGGAACTTTAACGCTGGGTGCTCCTTGATATCTAATCCCAGCATGTATTATAGAGCCACCTCCTGGCCAAAAGGAAGGAAGAAGGGAAGAAGGGAGGGCAGACGGAAGGGAGGATAGGTTTGGTGAAGTAAGAGAAGGGGCACCTGTGGGAAGACAAGATTGTTCCTAGCGCTTGCTGCTGCTGCTGCTAAGTTGCTTCAGTCGTGTCCGACTCTGTGCGACACTTGTGCAGCCCTAAACATGAACTGAGACTTCAAGGCAGTTGCTGACTCTTTGCTCTGAGTCTCTGGAGCTGTTTTTAATAGGAGTGCACATCATGAAAGAAAAAAAGAAAGAAAGTGAAGTCGCTCAGTCGTGTCTGACTCTGCGACCTCATGGACTGTAGCCTACCAGGCTTCTCAGTCCACGGGATTTTCCAGGAAACAGTACTGGAGTGGGTTGCCATTTCCTTCTCCAGGGGATCTTCTCGACCCAGGGATCTAACCCTGCTGTCCCACATTGCAGGCAGACGCTTTACCCTCTGAGCCACCAGGGAAGCCTATCATGAGCTCAGGTGAAAAAGGCCTGTTAGAGCATACAATTTGGTCCTTAGTGATAGAACAACTCAGGGAAGTATGAGTGACTCTCTTGCCAAAAGTCAAAGAGATTAGATTTATGTTTAGCCTCACAACCAGAAACCATCACCTGCTGCACTTGTAGAACCAAAATAAATCTTTTCATTCCTTTGTCCATTCATATTAACACATAACTAGCCTTCTTGATCATGGTTCCCAGATGGCACCAGTGGTAAAGAATTTGCCTGCCAATGGGGGAGATGCAAGAGATGAGGGTTCAATCCCTGGGTCGGGAAGATCTCCTGGAGTAGGAAATGGCAACCCACTCCAATATTCTCGCTTGAAAAATTCCATGGACAGAGGAGCTTGGTAGGCTACAGTCCCTGAGTTTACAAAGAGTCAGACATGACTGAGCACACACGTAAGCCTGCCTGATGCAGAATTGTGAATAAGAGATGTTTCAAGAAGTGGGGACCCCTTCCAAGGCCTTAAAGGAAGCCCTTGTCTAACACTCAGAAATGAATTGTCTGAGGAGAAACACATGCTGACAAAGCAAGAGACTTTATTGGGAAGAGGCACCCAAGCAGGGAGCAGGAGGGTAAGGGAACCTGGGAGAACTGCTCTGCCACGTGGCTTACAATCTCAGGTTTTGTGGTGACGGGATTTGCTTCTGGGTCATCTTTGACCGATTATTCTGACTCAGGGTCCTGATGACGCATGCATTGCTCAGCTAAGATGGACGCCAACAAGGATTCTGGAAGGTGGTAAGACACGTGGCATCTCCTTTTGACCTTTCTCAAATTCTTTTGGTTGGTGGTGGCGAGTTAGTCCTGTGTTCCTTACCGGGACCTCCTGTCATAAAATAACTCACATGAATAATTACTATGGTGCCTGGCCAGAGTGGGCAATTTCAGTCAGTGCATTTCCCCTAACAAAGAGACGATTACGTGCTTAGAAAACCTGGAGAGAGATATAACCATTTGTGAAAGAACTTGGGTATATAGAATGCACCAGACTAGGACTCTGAATGGTGTGCTCCCCAGGCCTGGCTCTGTTGCTCCAAAGATGTGGGAGCTTGGAGCCATACTTCCTCTTCCGGACCTTAGTTTTCTCACACTGATACTGAGTTATAAAACTTCTGAGGCCCCCTCCATGTGTTTAATATTGAATCTCATAGTAGTTAGTCCTCTTTCCCCATATGTGTTCATCTCATCCAGAACGTGCATGCGCGCACACACACACACACACACACACACACACGCTCCTCAACAATGCCCAGTGGTGACAAAATCTTTCCCTTCATCAAACCAAGGCCTATGCAGCCAAGATATTTCAGGCTTCAGTATCTGTATTCTTCCAGGTCAAAGTGAAGGTAAGAAATTTTCACCAAATAAACAAATTCTTGTAATGGGATAAAAATTAACTTCCTAGATCATATCAGGTTAAGTCCTTCACTGTTTGAGAATGTTTTTGACAACTTAAGTTAAATATTAGTTATTTTTTCCAGCAATGGAGACTCATGCTAGAAATACTTTTAAGGTGGCAGAGGTGCTTCAAGGTACCTGGGACCACCTACTTGCAAAATTGGACCTAAATGAGATCTCATAGTTTCTGTTATTTACAGGTGAAGGGACTGAGGAGCCAGCGTGACACCACCAGTGAGAGGCACATTCAGGACTAGAGGCCCTGTCTTCTAACTTCTGGGCTGGTATCCTGCCCACTGTAGTGTTTACTCCATACCTTTTCCCTTTAGGAGTCTCCTGACATAGTGGTCAGTTGGGTTCTGAGATCACTGACCTGAGTTGGAAGTATGTGTCAGTCCTTGAGTGGTGACTCACCTCACCAGGAGCAAAGCACAGGCATAGCACAAAAGGAACACAGGTAGCAGCCTAGAAAACCAAGGATTCTTAGAAGTAAACTTCGAACTTTAACAATATGAAAAATGTCCTATTAATGTTTAAATTCCTTCTCTTTCGGTCTCAGTCACGGCACCTGCCACAGAGCAGGTTCAAGGCTTATAAGCTGATGGAGTGACGATGGAATGGAAGCAAGTCCTCTGTTCCTGGGCATCCAAGAGAAGGCAGATTGCATTCCTGCCCCAGAAGGGCAGTAGGGCTAGAGCAGAATTTGCTTTGCTCAGCCATCATAAATTACTTATTCTTCCCTACTTCCCTATAACCCAATTTACCAGGCATTGATTTCAGAGTGTGACACTGTAACTACTTGCTATCTGTCAACCTTAAACTTTTTGCCTTTTTAAAAATTGAAGTATAGTTGATTTACCATGTGTACAACAAAGTGATTCAGTTATACAAATATGTATATATTCTTTTTCAGATTTTTTCAATTGTAGGTTATTGCAAGATATTGAATATAGTTTCCTGTGCTATACAGTGGGTCCTTTTTAAATCTGTTTTATACAGTAGTGTGTAGTAGTGGGGACTTTCCAGGTGGCACTAGTGGTAAGAACCCGCCTGCCAATATAGGAAACATAGGAGATCCAAGTTCGATCCCTGGGTCAGGAAGATTTCCTGGAGTAGGAAATGGCAACCCACTCCAGTATTATCGCCTGGAGAATTTCATGGGCAGGGGAACCTGGTGGGCTATGGTCCATAGGGTAGCAAACAGCAAGACATGACTGAAGCAACTTAGTATGCATGCAGTAGAGGCAGTAGATATATAGTAGTAAATATAGTAGCAGATACATAGGAATGTGCATCTCTTAATCCCAAATTCCTAATTTATCTCACTCCTCCTTTTCTCTTTGGTAACCAGAAGTTTTCTATGTCTGTGAGCCTGATTCTGTTTTTAATAAGTTCATTTATCTATGCTACTTGTCTTTCTCCATCTGACTTATTTCACTTACTATCATAACCTCTAGATCCATCCATGTTGCTGCCAATGGCATTATTTCATTTCTATGGCTAAGTAGTATTCTAATGTGTGTGTATATATACACCACGTTTTCTTTATCCATTATTCTGTTGATGGAATGTTTGTTTCCATATCTTGGCTATTTTAAATATTGCTGTGATTACCACTGGGGTGTATATAGCTTTTCAAATCAGAGTTTTCTCCAAATATGTGCCTATGAGTGCTTACCTGGTGGCTCAGATGGTAAAGAGTCTGCCTGCAGTGTGGGAGACCCGGGTTCAATCCCTGGGTTGGGAAGATCCCCTGGAGAAGGAAATGGCAACCTACTCCAGTCTTCTTGCCTGGAGAATCCCATGGACGGAGAAGCCTGGCAGGTTACAGCCCGTGGGGTCACAAAGAGTCAGACACAAGTGAGTGACTTCACTTTCTTTCTTCATGCCCAGGAGTGGGGTTGCTGGATCATGTGGTAGCTGTATTTTTAGTTTTTTGAGGAACCACCATTCTGTTCTCCATAGTGGCTCTACCAATTTACATTCCCACCAACAGTGTAAGAGGGTTTCCTTTTTTCCAGTATTTCTTATTTCTAGATATTTTATTGATAGACTTTCTGACTGGTGCTAAGTGGTATCTCATCATGGTTTTTGATCTGCATTTATCTAATAATTAATAATAGCAATGTTGAGCATCTTTTCATGTGTCTATTGGACATCTGTATGTCTTCTTTGAAGAAAAGTCTATTTAGTAAGGGTTTACTTCTGCCCATTTTTTGACTGAATTTTTTTTTATATTGAGTTGTATAAACTGCTTGTGTATTTTGGAAAGTAATCTATTGTTGGTCACATTATTTGCACATATTTTCTCCCATTCCATAAGTTGCATTTTAATTTTGTTTATGGTTTTCCTTGCTGTGCAAAAGCTTTTAAGTGCAATTAGGTCTCATTTGTTTATTTTTGCTTTTGTTTCCATTACTCTAAGAGACAGATTCAAAAAAAATATCGCTGTGATTTATGTCAAAGCACATGTATACCTGTGGCGGATTCATTTTGATATTTGGCAAAACTAATACAATTATGTAAAGTTTAAAAATAAAATTAAAAAAAAAAAACAATAAAGAACATAATACATCTTTAAACAAACAAACAAACAAAAAAAGAATCTTTTGCCTATGTTTACCTCTAGGAGCTTTATAGTATCCACTCTCACATTTAGGTCTTTAATCCATTTTGAACTTATTTTTTTATGGTCTTAGAGAATGTCCTAATTTCATTCTTTTACATGTAGCTGTCCAGTTTTCATTGGAGAAGGCAATGGCACCCCACTCCAGTACTCTTGCCTAGAAAATCCCATGGATGGAGGAGCCTGGTAGGCTGCAGTCCATGGGGTCGCTAAGAGTCAGACACGACTGAGAGACTTCACTTTCACTTTTCACTTTGATGCATTGGAGAAAGAAATGGCAACCCACTCCAGTGTTCTTGCCTGGAGAATCCCAGGGACGGGGGAGCCTGGTGGGCTGCCATCTATGGGGTCGCGCAGAGTCAGATACGACTGAAGCGACTTAGCAGCAGCTGCAGCCGTCCAGTTTTCATAGCACCATTTATTACTGTTTTTTTCTCATTGTATAGTCTTTCCTCCTTTGTCATAGATTAATTGACCACAGATGCATAGGTTTATTTCTCAGCTTTCTATTCTGTTCTCTCGATCTATGTGTCTGTCTGTTTTGTGACAATACCATACTGTTTTGATGACTGTAAGTTTGTAATAAAGTCTGAAAACAGGGAGCCTAATTCCTCCAGCCTCATTCTTCTTTCTCAAGATTATTTTGGTTATTCACTATATTTTGTGTTTCTATACAAATTTTAATATTATTCATTCTAGATCTGTGAAAAATACCACTGGCAATTTGATAGGGATTGCAGGAAACCTGCAGAATGCCTTGGGTAGAATATTCGTTTTAACAACATTAATTCTTCCAATCTAAGAATACAGTATTTCTTTCCATCTGCTTGTGTTGTCTTGATTTTCTTTCATCAGCATCTCATAGATTTTAGAGTACAGGCCTTTTGCCTGCTTAAGTAGGTTAATTCCTAGGTAGTTTTTTTGATGCAAGGGTAAATGTGATTGTTTTCCTAATTTCCCTTTCTGATCCCTTTGCCTTTTGCTGCCTCTATCACATTTGCCTGCCACAATCTCAATCTTGCCAAATCTAGTTCTCCACTTATGTTGCACCTATACCAGAGGAAAATACACACACAAACATATATACACAAGGGTACTTTCTTATTCATTTATGATCATCATCTTGGACATAAAACACTGTTAGAAAATTTTGCTAGTTCCCAAGTAAATTCGCTTGTTCTTTTCCACACTTACTCAATTACTCCCCTCATTCCTGCAAATATCCACTTTTGCTCTTCTACCATCAGTTTCTTCCTTTCTGCTGGATTACAATCATCAGGATACAAACCTGAGCATCATGCTTTAATATCATCTATCTGAGGTGATATTAAAAACAAAGAAAAGAAAAGCAAACTCTCCTTGAACTTGACTTCCTTAGCAGCTTTCATCTCATTTTCCCCCTATTTACAATAGAATACCTCAAAAGAGTTGTATATACACACTGACTCTTTTTCCTCACATTCTACCCTCTCCTCAACCACTCCCATTGGGCTTTTGTCCCTGTCTCAGAGCCCTCAACATGACTCCTTAATGTCACCAATAACTTCCATCTTAGCAGAACCTGAGTCATTTTACCATGCACATCTCATTCAAATTCTCCCCAACATTTGACTCAATTGATCACACCCTCCTTCTTGTGATGGTTTCTTCTCTAAGCTTCCAAGGAAATTGCATTCATCCAATTTTCTCTTTATCTTCTCCTGAATCCCGTAATTGGCATCTCCTTCTCTGAAACATTTTTAAATGTTATTGCACTCCAAGAATCTGAAGGATTTGTCCTTGGCCTTCAACATTTTCTCCTTAGATGATCTTTCTGAATGCTATGGATAAAATTTCTCTCCATATAGATAGATAGATAGATAGATAGATAGATAGAATTTAGGATTCCCAAAACCATATCTCCAGCCTGGACCTCTGTGTTGAGTTTGTAAATCCAAATGCTTACAGCAAGTCCCCTACATACAAACTTTTAAGTAGTGAACTTTCAAAGATGCAAATGTGCATTAAAGACAGATAGAATTGGAGACCCAGAGAAAGGATGAAGAGAGATAAGAGAAAAAAGTAACTGAAGAACTGAAGAGATTCACGATGCAGGAAATGGCAAGAGGATTTTCTTTATTTGATGAGGCATTGCTAGTTTTTGAGGCATAGGACCCAAACTTAGAACAGTACAGGAAGAATTTAGCAGCCATTCAGAATGCAATCCAGTGTTACTGCATCATTTATGATGAGAAAAAAGAGCTGCTACCAGGCATCACTGGATCATTTTTTCAAGAGGGTAGACAGAACTGAATCCAGCAAGGAACTAAAACCTGTGCCATCAATGTCAGGCATGAGTGAAATTGCAACGGGCCTTCTGTCTCTTCAGTCAGTCAGTCAGTTTAGTCGTTCAGTCGTGTCTGATTCTTTTCTACCCCATGGACTGCAGCACACCAGGCCTCCCTGTCCATCACCAACTCCTGGAGTTTATACAAACTCATGTCCATTAAGTCGGTGATGCCATCCAACCATCTTATCCTCTGTCTTCCCCTTCTCCTCCCACTTTCAATCTTTCCCAGCATCTTTTCAAATGTGTCAGTTCATCACATCAGGTAGTCCAAGTATTGGAGTTTCAGCTTCAGCATCAGTCCTTCCAATGAATATTCAGGATTGATCTCCTTTAGGATGGACTGGTTGAACCTCCTTGCAGTCCAAGGGACTCTCAAGAGTCTTCTCCAACACCACAGTTTGAAAGCATCAATTCTGTAGTGCTCAGCTTTCTTTATAGTCCAACTCTCATATCCATACATGACTACTGGAAAAACCATAGCCTTGACTAGATGGACCTTTGTTGACAAAGTAATGCCCTGCTTTTTAATATGCTTTCTATGTTGGTCATAACTTTTTTTTCAAAAAGTAAGCATCTTTTAATTTCATGGCCACAGTCACCATCTGCAGTGATTTTGGAATCCCAAAAAATAAAGTCTGCCCCTGTTTCCACTGTTTCTCCATCTATTTGCCATCCATCAAAGATGCCATGATCTTTGCTTTCTGAATGTTGAGCTTTAAGCCAACTTTTTCACTATCCTCTTTCACTTTCATCAAGAGGATGTTTAGTTCTTCTTCTCTTTCTGCCATAAGGGTGGTGTTATCTGCATATCTGAGGTCATTGATATTTCTCACGGCGAGCTTCCTCCAGCCCAGCATCTCTTATGATGTACTCATATAAGTTAAATAAGCAGGGTGACAATATACAGCCTTGACGAACTCCTTTTCCTATTTGGAACCAGTCTGTTGTTCCATGTGCAGTTCTAACTGTTGCTTCCTGACCTGCATACAGGTTTCTCAGGAGGAAGGTCTGGTGATCTGGTATTCCCATCTCTTTCAGAATTTTTCACAGAATTTTCTGTCTCCTATTGCTGACAGTTCTTCAGCTCTACTATCTCCCACCTTCTCTCCCTCCTACAGTCAGTAACTCTTCTTGCCTGTTACTCCTTGTCAGCCCCTGCATGCCAATTGCTGTACTGTACTGTTGTACCTTTCAAGGTACTGTACTGTAAAATTAATAATATTTTATTTTTTGTGTTTCTTTTTATGTATTATTTGTGTGAAAAGTAATATAAACCTATTACAGTACAGTGCTACAGGGTCAGAAACGACTGAACAGACTTAGCAGCAGTAGCTACATAGCCGATTGTGTCAATTGGCTAATTAGGCTAACTTTGTTGGATTTATGAACAAATTGGACTTAACAAATGCACTCCCAGAAAGGAATTCATTTGTATGTAGGGAACTTACTGTACTTGGCACCTCCTCTTGGGTGACTGATATCTGAAACATAGCATGGTCAAAATACAGCTCTTGTTTTCCTCTTACTCTCATCTTACTAATCTACAGCTCTTCTAGTCTTCCTCTCTGACAGCATTATATACTCAGTTAGGCCAAGAACCCAATCATTATCTTTTATTGTTCTTTTTCCTTAATTCTCTATATTAAATTCTTCGAGGTGTCATCTCAAAAATAAATATTTCCAAAATACATCCAAGACCAAGCCACTTCCTATCACTTTCCTTATAACAACTTTATTACAAAGAGAATGAGTGAGTGACTAATGTGATGGAACCTACTGGGGGGGAACAGCACTAGGGGTAATATTTCTAATTGTTCTGTGATGTAGCATCACATGAACACAAAGAGAGAATTTATGAGATGTGAACTCTGATATCTATATGTATTTTGAAAGAGAAGTCACACTGCTGCCATAATTCATTGGCACTTTGGCAGACTCTTTGCAACCCCATGGGCTGTAGCCTACCAGCCTCCTATGTCCATTGGATTTTCCAGGCAAGAATACTGGAGTGGGTTGCCATTTCCTTCTCCAGGGCATCTTCCTGACCCAGGGATCGAACCCAGGTCTCCTGCATTACAGACAGATGCTTTACCCTCTGAACCACCAGGAGGACCCAAATTAAAAATGGAATTCAGGCAGGCTTACAAAGAAATTTTTTAAAACTTTAGAACCTCATTCTAACTATCTCTGTTTCTGGGTCCTACAGAAATCCAACTTCTAACAAGGATGAACTTTCTTTCTTGACTTAGTTAAGATAGCACCATGAGGCTTCTGCTTTCAGACAACTTACAGTTACAGGGACTAAATTTAGCCTTCCCCTAGAAACAGATAAAATAATGTACAAAATAAGTGAAGTAACAATTTTCATATCATTTAATATCAAGCAGGAAAGGACACAGAAACTTCAGAGACAAGAATTGATCTGAAGCAGCTCCTATGATTGTCTCAGTCTGCAGACAAGGAAACTGAGTCTTTTCCAATAATAACAACTAACATTTCTGTGACACTTACTAGGTGCCTGCCTGCCAAGTCGCTTCAGTCGTGTCCAACTCTGTGCGACCCCATGGACTGCAGCCTACCAGGCTTCTCCGTCCATGGGATTCTCCAGGCAAGAACACTGGAGTGGGTTGCCATTTCCTTCTCCATACTAGGTGCCTAGCACTGCTCTAAGTATTTGATGCATATGTTAGCTCAATAAACCCATAGAACAACTATTTGAGGTAGGTGTATTACTACTGTCTTCATTTTCCAGAAAAGAATTTGAGACAAAAATGTTTTGAACTTTACTCAAGGTTACACAACTATTTTATAATGGAACTGCAGTTGAGTCAAGACAATCTGCATTCAGATTTTATGCTCATAACTACCAATCTAAACAACTAATTGGGGCTTCCCTGGTGGCTCAGTGGTAAAGAATCTGCCTGCTAATGCAGGAGATGTAAGTTCGATCCCTGGGTCAGGAAGGTCCCCTGGAAAAGGAAATGGCAACCCACCCCAGTATTCTTGTGTGGGAAATCCCATGGACAGCAGAACCTCATGAGCTACAGTCCCTGAGGTCACAAAAGAGTCAGACATGACTTAGCAAGTAAACAATAAAAACAAGCAATCAATTCAGTAAGATTTCTTTGGATTCAGTAGCACTGAGAAATATTGGAGTGATTGGGGAAGAATTTTCAAGTCTGTAGAAATATGAAGCATTCAGGATATGTATTAACAATCAGCTCACAGAGAAGAAGGCCATGTGAAGACAGAGGTAGAGACTGACGGTATATTGCCACAAGCCAATGAATGTCAAGACCTACCAAGAGCTAGAAGAGACAAGGAAGACCTTCTGAGGAGTTTTGGCCTTCCTAACACCTTCATTTTAGACTTCTAACCTCCAGAACTTTGAAAGAATAAACTTGTTTATAGTAATTACCAACTTTGTTGTGGTTGATTATAGCAGCCCTGGGAGACTAGTAAACATTTTGATTTTCAGTTCCTGGAACTAAGTCAGTTTTGACTGAAGGTTTTTCAAGCCATCCATCACTTAGTTCCTCATGCTGTCTGTCACTATGGTTTCCTAGTATTCCAGAGCTATACAGTATCATATAGAATGCATAGTCCAAGGGTTTTCAGAACTTCCTAAGAGAGCCAGAGGAGTAATCCATTCTTGTGAACAAGAACTTTACCAAAGTTGACTTTGGTAATTGGTTTAGGTAGCTCAATGGTTAATTAAGTTCTCACCAGAGACCACAGAGACTATATAACTCCTTGAATCCCCTTACTCTTCTTCAATGGGGCTGTGCCTTTCTCAAGTCTATGATCTTTGTTTACTGCTTGGCTTCAGTGTTTAAGTTTCAACTCAATCATTTTCAGCGTATTCAGTATCTTCCTGACTTCTGGTCAAGATAACAGTTTGAATATTATTATTCTAGACAAGTAGGGACTGGATTTACCCTCTCCTTGAAACAGTTAAAATATCATACAAAATATACATAAAAAGCTATTTTAAGACATTAGATATGAGACAAGAAAATCTCAGAAATAAGAATCAAATGAAATAAGACCTATGATCTTCCAAGACCACAGCATAGGAAGAGAGAACCTAGACAAAACTGGCAGTCTGTCTGAGTTGAGAAAATGGAGCTGGAAGTACAATTAGACTAAGGCAATAAGAATTTTCAGGGAAGAATCTCAAAGAGGAGAGAGCTACATAGTGACAGAACAACTGAAATCTGCAGAGCCCGGAAATCCTTAGCTTAGAAAAGATCAGCAATCACTTTTAAGAAAAGTAGCAGAAGCCAGGGAAAGAACCACCTGAAGGATTATAAGGAGCAGTTCAGTTCAGTTCAGTCACTCAATCGTGTCCAACTCTTTGAGACCCCATGAATCGCAGCACACCAGGCCTCCCTGTCCATCACCAACTCCCGGAGTTCACTCAAACTCATGTCCATCGAGTCAGTGATGCCATCCAGCCATCTCATCCTCTGTTGTCCCCTTCTTCTGCCCCAAATCCCTCCCAGTATCAGAGTCTTTTCCAATGAGTCAACACTTTGCATGAGGTGGTCAAAGTATTGGAGTTTCAGCTTCAGCATCAATTCCTCCAGTGAACACCCAGGACTGATCTCCTTTAGGATGGACTGGTTGGATCTCCTTGCAGTCCAAGGGACTCTCAAGAGGCTTCTCCAACACCACAGTTCAAAAGCATCAATTCTTCGGCGCTCAGCTTTCTTCACAGTCCAACTCTCACATCCATATATGACCACTGGAAAAACCATAGCCTTGACTAGATGGACCTTTGTTGGCAAAGTAATGTCTCTGCTTTTCAATATGCTATCTAGATTGGTCATAACTTTTCTTCCAAGGCATAAGCGTCTTTTAATTTCATGGCTGCAATCACCATCTGCAGTGATTTTGGAGCCCCAAAAAATAAAGTCTGACACTGTTTCCACTGTTTCCCCATCTATCCGTCAATTACTTAACCTCAAACAGTCAAGAATATTGCCTGTTATCACCAACTAAATTAGAAAATCTCATAATTGATGGACCATCAGGTAGAGAATTCCTAAAAGTCTATTTTCGTAGTTGAACAAAATTAAGCTAGACTAAACATGTTTTGATCCAACCAAAGAAAGCTTAAAAGTAAAATCTAAAAGGATTAAATAATTTCCAAGTAATTTAACTGCTTTGCAAATCAAAGTTCAATAAAGCTTTTAGGAACCAAAAAATATCTATCACACAATAAGTAACATTCACAGTGTCTGGCTTCTGGTCAGAAGTTACCTGACATGCAAAGGAGGGAAATAAAACCCATAAAGAGGATAAATAAATCCATTTGAAACTGACCAAGAAATGATAGAGATGATATAATGAATAGATATCACAAAACAAATTTTACATATTCTATTTTTATATGCTCAAGAAGCTAGAGAGAGACTGAAAATTTAAGTTAAGATATGGAATATGCTTTTAAAAAATAAAAATTGAACTTATAGAAACAAAAACTGTAATATCTGAAATGAAAACTAACTGGATGAGACTAATAACAGACTGCATATTGCATAAGATAGGAGTAAAGAACTTGAAGAAGTAGCGATAGAAATAAAATTCCAAAATGAAATTCAAAAAGAAAATACTAATATAATAATAAAAAAAAATGAATAGAAGACATCTGTTTCCAGACAAGATGGGATAAGAGAGGCTGGATCTACCTCCCAGCCACATGAAGCAAGTTTTAAATTTTATTAATTTATGTATTTATTTTTGGCTCTTATGGTCTTTGTCACTACAGGCAGGCTTTCTCTAGTTGCAGCAAGTAGGAGCTACTCTTCACTTGTGTTTCCTGCCTAGATAAGTTCCTTTAGCACTTTTTTAAAACTGGTTGAATGGTGTTGAATTCTCTTAACTTTTGCTTGTCTGGAAAGCTTTTGATTTCCCTAACAAATCTTATTGAGAGTCTTGCTGGGGAGAGTATTCTTGGTTGTAGGTTCTTCCTTTTCATCACTTGGACTATATTTTGCCATTACCTTCTGTCTTGTAGAGTTTCTGTTGAGAAGTCAGCCAAAAACCTTATGGGATTTCCCTTGTACATTGTCTTTTTTCCCTTGTTGCTTTTAATATTTTTGTCTTTGTCTTTAATTTTTGTTGGTTTGATTACTATGTGTCTTGATGTGTTCCTCCTCGGGTTTATCCTGCCTGGAACTCCCTATGCTTCCTGGACTTGGTTGACCCTTTCTTTTCCCATGTTGGGGAAGTTTTCAGCTATTTTCTCTTCAAATATTTTCTTGGGCACTTTCTCTCTCTCTTCTTCTGGGACACCAATAATGTGAATGTTGGTGTGTTTACTGTTGTCCCAGAGGTCTCTTATGCTATCTTCATTCCTTTTCATTCTTTATTCTATATTCTTTTTTGCATCAGTGATTTCCACCCTTCTGTCTTCATGGTCTCTTATCTGTTCTTTTGCCTCAATTATTTGGCTATTGATTCCTTCTAATGTACTGTTCATCTCTGTTTGTTTATTCTTTAGTTCTAAGTATTTGGTAAACATTTCTTGCATTTTCTCCATTCTTTTTCCGAGATCCTGGATCATCTTCACTATCATTTTTCTAAATTCTTTATCTGGAAGTTTGCCTATCTCCACTTCATTTAGTTGCTTTTCTCGGGATTTATATTATTCCTTCACCTGGGACATAATACTATTTCTTTCCATTTTTGGTTAGTTTTCTGTGGTTATGGTATTAGTTCTGGAGACTGTGAGATTATAGTTCTTGTTTCTTCTGTCTGCCCTCTGATAGATGAGGATAAGAGGTTTGTGCAAGCTCCCTGGTAGGAGGGACTGGCTGTGGGGAAAACTGGGTCTTGCTCAGGTGGTCAGGGCCATGCTCAATAAAACTTTTATCCAATTGTCTGCTGATGGGTGGGTCCACACTCCCTACCTATCAGCTGTTTGGCCTGAGGTGGGTCGTCCACCTGGCAGGTATAGGATTTGATTTTATCATGATTGCACCCCTCCTACCATCTCCTTGTAGTTTCTTCTTCATCCTTGGATGTGGAGTATCTTTCTTCAGTGGGTCCCAGTGTCTTCCTGTCTATAGTTGTTCAACAGCTCGTTGTGATTTTGGTGATCTTGCAGGAGAAGATGAGCACACGGCCTTCTACTCCACCATCTTGAACCAATCTCACAGAAGCTACTCTTCTCTGCGGTGTTCTGTCTTCTCATTGCAGTGGCTTCCCTTGTTGCAGAGCACAGGCTCCAGATGCATGGACCTCAGTAGTTGCAACATGTGGGTCCCGGAGTGTGGGCTCAGTAGTTGTGGTTCATGGGCTTACATGCTCCACTGTATGTGGAACCTTCCCAGACCAACTAAAAGAAACATCAAAGTGTGTTAACTGAAAAGAACTTGTATCAGAATACAGGAAAATTTTCCAGAATAAAATAAGAAAACAAATACCCAATAACAAAATGGGAAGAAGATGTGAACAGATACTTCACCAAAGAGGATATATGGGTAGTAAATAAGCACATAAAAATATCCTTAGCATCATTAGTGATTAGAGAAATCCACAGAAAATACAACCTTGAGGTTGTTAGCAAAATGGTTAAAATTTAAAATATTGACCATATCATGTGTTTGCAAGGATGTGGAAGAAATGAAACCTAAATAAACTCTTGCAGCAATCTAAAATGACACATCTACTTTGGAAAACTTTTGGTGGGGTTCTTTTCCTTTTTTTTTTTGTTAAAGATCCATTTGTCACATGATCTAATCATTCATTTCACCCCTAGATAAATATACAAGGGAAATTAAAACATATATTCCTAAAACAACACTTGTATGCCAATGTTTGTGGTTCTTTAATTTGTAATAGCCAAAAAGTCAAAACGAGACAAATTTGCATCAACAGACAATTAAATTGTGGGTCATCAACCTATGAAATAATAGTCAACAATAAAAATAAATGAACTATAGGAACACACACCAGCATGGATGATTTTCAAGATAATTATTGTGTGTGAAAGAATCCAGACAGAGGAGATAGAGTAAATATTGTTTGGCACAACTAATATAAAATTTGAGAAACTGAAAACTTATTTATAAAAACAGAAGACACATCGTGCTTGCATAAGGAGTGGGTGTGGGGTGCAAGGAGCTATGTTAGGTAGGAAAAGAGAAAATGTTTGGAAGGGTTGGATGTGTTTAATAACTTGATTTGGGTCACAAATTCAAGAGTGTATACAAGTATTAAAATTTATAAATTTATATATTCCATGTACATACCATTTTTGTAGTTGCTTACAACTAAATAAAGCTGTTATTAAAAATAACATGGGGAGTTCATGTTTGCCAGACAACATCCATCTCCATATATATCCAATGCTCTGAAATAAAATAAATCTCTCTGTGGAATAAAACTGAAATAGAATCCCAAGAGAGTAAATGGTGCTAAATCCACAGATCTTCTAAACTAAGTGCCTGAAAGAGGCAAAAGCAATGAAAAGTTACAATTTTGTTGAGTAATGGGGACTAAAATGTGCCCCCTGTGAAGAATGAAACCAGAAAAATCTTACAATTAAAAACTATGAAGTGAGTGTCTCCTTCTTATAAAGAGGGTCAAACACTATCTATGTTATGAATTATATAAAATTGCTTGCTTGGAGAGGAATGAGGAAAAAGACACAGCTTCTTAGCCATAACTGGGTCTGGCTCCTAAAATTGGTGACCAGATCTTCAATATCTAGAATATAAAACTGTAGTAGGAGACTTTAACCCTAATATAAAACTAGGTTCTTGATAAAGGTGTTTAAGCCACACTTAAAACTACAATGGAGGGAGGAGTAAGATAAAAATTGTGCAAAGTCGGATTTCCACAGAAGATGAATATATAAAACAAAGAGTTGAAAAGCATAAGAAAAAAATGTTAAGAAAGCTACAAAAATCAGTAGTTATGAAATTAATTCATCAGAGATTAAATAAAACCAATAGATTCAATTAAAATGACTTTAAAATAACAGTTAATATCCTCACATAAAGGAAGAAATGCTATTCTTCACACACACAAAAATAAAACATTATGAAATAACAAGAAAGATAATTATTTTTTAAAAAAGCAATAGAAAAATCCTGGATATGAAAGATATACAGCTAACTCCTAGATATGACACAAAGAGTAGTGGGATACAATTAATACTGAAGAATCCACCAAAAACACAGCACAGAGAAAGAAATATATATTTTTATTTTATATTAGAGTATATTTCATTAACGATGTTGTATTGGTTTCAGGTGTATGGCAAAGTGATTCAGTTATCCATGTACATGCATCTATTATTCTTTTTCAATTTCTTTTTTCCCATTTAGGTTATTACAGAATACTGAGCAGAGTTCTCACTGCTATACAGTTGGTCCTTGCTGGTTATTTAATTTAAATATAGCAGTGTATACATGTCAGTCCCAAACTCCCAATCTATCCCTCCCTGCTATCATTCCCTTCTGGTAACTGTAAATTCATTCTCTAAGTCTGTCAGTCTGTTTCTGTTTTGTAAATGAGTTCATTTGTATTGTTTTTATAGATTCCACATATGAGCAATATCATATGATATTTGTCTTTATCTATATCACTTACCTCACTTGGTGTGATAATCTCCATGTTCATCCATGTTGCTGCAAATGGCATTATTTTATTCTTTTTTAAAGGCTGAGTAATATTCCATTGTATATATGTACCACTTCTTCTTTTTTTTTAATTTAAATTTATTTATTTTAATTAGAGGCTAATTACTTTACAATATTGTATTGGTTTTGCCATACATCAACATGAATCTGCCATGGGTGTACACGTGTTCCCCATCCTGAACCCCCACTCCCACATCCCTCCTCATACCATCCCTCTGGGTCATCCCAGTGCACCAGCCCCAAGCATCCTGTATCCTACATCCACTTCTTCTTTATTCATTTCTCTGTCAATAGACATTTAGGTTGATTCCATTTCTTAGCTATTGTAAACATTGTTGCAGTGAACACTGGGGTGCATGTATCTTTTCAAACCATGTTTTTCTCTGGATATATATCCAAGAGTAGGATTGCTGGATCATATGGTAGCTGTATTTTTAGTTTTCTAAGGAACCTTCATACTGTTCTCCATAGTGGCTATACCAAAAAAAATAAATTAAAGAAAAGTGTAATTTTAAAAAGCAGCATTACTATACCTAAAAATACAAATATTTTATTAGTATTTTTGTATGATTATCCTACTTTTCCACCTTATTTAGTTTGGCAGTATAGTTCTATTAAAACAGAGGCTTTATTTAAAAAAATGAAAGTGAAATAAAAAGATATGGAGAACACATTGATAGACTCCAATATAGATCTCAGAAATGTAGAGAAAGAATGGTGGAAAAGTTAATTTAAAGAGCAAATATCTGATAACTTTTTTTTATATTTGAGAAAAGCCATGAGTTCTCAGATTAAACATATAAAAGTATAAACCAAGATAAAATATATTAATACCAAAACCTTTTGTACATTTTTAGGGAGTTCTTCGGGCTTCCCTGGTGGTTCAGTTGTAAAGAATCTGCCTGCAATGCAGGAGTCTCAGGAGACACAGCTTTGATCCCTGGTTAGGGAAAATCCTCCGGAGGAGCCCATGGCAACTCACTCCAGCATTCTTACCTGGAGAATCCTTATTCTTACCTGGAGACAGAGGTAGGAGCCTGGGGGGCTATGGTCCATAGGGTCACAAAGAGTCGGCGTGATTGAAGTGACTTAGCGCACCCGCAGGGAGTTCTTCAGCATACTAATAACTAGACCGTTGACTACCCTTGAAAAGATCCTCAAAATGAGACAGTACAGTAATTGAAGATCTTGTCTTTTCACTTTACATGTGATTTTATTTGATTAATAGATTTTAATTTAACATAGCCAGATTTACCAACATTTCCTCTTAAGGTGAGCACTTTTTTTCATCTTGCAAGAGAAAAATTTTAACCCTCCTTCAGATATGTTTTACTTCCTTAATGTGTAGAGATGCCTGTTTTTCATCAGTTTTAGAAAATTCACACCCATTATCTCTTTAAATATTGTCTCTTTCTCATTTTTATTGTGGTTTTATATAAAACTCCAGAAAATGGTCTGCTAGATTTTCTTGTTCTATTTTCATATATTTGTTTGTTTTCTTTTGCTATTTTACCCTTCAACTTTGTCTAATATGCTATTTAATTCTATTTAATAAGATACCTTAAATTTTAGATATGAAGATTCTTTTAATATCTAGAAGCTTCATTTGTTTCTCTCTCTTTTTTTAATTTCTGATAGCTTTTTTTGTCTTAAGCTCATAAAAATTCTTTTATATCTTGTACCTGACAACTTCACCATCTTCAATCTTTTGTGATCAAAATCAGTTTAGTGTGTGTGTGTCGTTGCTTTATCTGTTGTCACTCATAGTAATATAGGTATGATTTCTTGACCAATTCATACAACAAATGAGTGGCAGAGTCAGGATTTAAATCCAGGCATGTCTGTCCCATCATCTGAGTTGAAGCATTTGCTTGTGAAGGCAGATATATTTCCTTTTGAGTCTTTGCTTATAAGGGCTAATATGACTATTAATTATACCATAACCCTCTGATTCTTATTTGGTATCTGTGAGAGGCCTAAAGGCCTAAAATGAGGACAGCTCTCTTTATACTAATAAGTCAGGAGATACCTATGAGTCAGACCACAGTAGCCCATTTGGAGGGTTTTATCTCATAGATTACTTCCTCATTTAATTGCTGCTCCAAATTGTAGTGACCTTTTAGTGTTGGTATGTAAATCTATCTTAATTTCAGTTGACCAGATCTTGGCTCCAGACCACTGAGGGTCCAGCTCCCAATTGCCAACATCCTGGAAGTTCCAAGCCAAGTTCATTTGTGTCTTTTCTCATTAATTTATTTTCTTTGGGGTAAGATGTCCTTGACGACTTCTCCCATCTTCTATTACATGATTATTGACTCAGTGAGTATGTTATGTTTTGTTTTGTTATCACTAGTGTTAGCATGGGATGATACTAAAATCAGAACTCTATGCATGTCTTTAAATTATAATAACATTTTGAAGGATAGACATACAGAAGGAAAGACTGTAATTGAAGAAGCCAGTTAAATTTTGTTTATTAAGTACATATCATGCCAGGCATTGTTTTAAGAAATTTTCATGTGTAACCTCATTTATTCCTTCATCCTCCCCTGTGAGATAGATAGGCAGGTGTCTTTAAAAATTCCCACATGAATTAATAGAACACATACGAGGACTGATTTCTTAACCAAGTTCATACAACACATGAGTGGCAGAGTCAGGATTTAAAATCCAGGCATGTCTTTCCCATCATCTGAATTGAAGCATTTGCTTGCAAAGGCAGATATATTTCCTTTTGAGTCTTTGCTTATAAAGGCTACTATGACTATTAATTATATCATAACCCTCTGATCCTTCATTACTCAGTTGTTTAATGGGCTTAATCCTTACCTCATAGGGTTGATGTGAGAAATAAAATGTTAAATTAATATGGTCTTTGACACACAACAAGGACTAAGTAAATATTAGTTATTATTTTCTGCCTTATATCTTCTTTTCTCTCCAACAATATACAATGGAATCCAAACTGTTTTCATCATAGGAGTTAGAAACAGCAAATAAATGTCTTTAACACAAAACATTTTACAAAGTTCTAGGATCATATTCAGCTACTTATTTTTACACCTGCCCTTAAATATTGGCCTAACCTCAATCTTCCCCCAAATAAATACCACCTCCTGTGTTCTTCACTGCAGATGGTGACTGCAGCCATGAAATTAAAAGATGTCTGCTCTTTGGAAGAAAAACTGTGACAAACCTAGACAGCATATTAAAAAGCAGAGACATTACTTTGTCAACAAAAGTCTGTCCAGCCAAAGCTATGATTTTTCCAGTGGTTATGTATAGATGTGAGAGATAGACCATAAAGAAAGCGCTGGAGAATTGATGCTTTTGAACTGTGGTGTTGGAGAAGACCATTGAAAGTCCCTTGGATTGCAAGGTAATCAAGCCAGTCACTCCTAAAGGAAATCAGTCCTGAATATTCATTGGAAGGACTGATGCTGAATCTGAAACACCAATACTTTGGCCACCTGATGCAAAGAACTGACTTATTGGAAAAGACCCTGATTCTGGGAAAGATTGAAGGCAGGAGAAGGGGATGACAGAGGATGAGATGGTTGGATGGCATCACCAACTCGATGGACATGAGTTTGAGCAAGCTCTGGGAGTTGGTGATGAACAGAGAAGCCTGCTGTGCTGTAGTTTATGGGGTAGCAAAGAGTCAGACATGACTGAGCGACTGAACTGAACTGATCTCCTTTGTTCTCAGTGAAAATCATCACCCACCCTCATTGCTGAGCAAGTAACCTAGAAGTCCATCCCTACTAATACTCTTCCATTCAAACCATTATTGCTTTTTTTCTAATTTATTTATTTTTTATTGAAGGATAATTGCTTTACACAATTTTGTTGTTTTCTGTCAAACCTCAACATGAATCAGCCATAGGTATACATATATCCCCTCCCTTTTGAACCTGCCTCCCATCTCCCTACCCTTCTAGGTTGATACAGAGCCCCTTTTTGACTTTCATGAGCCATACAGCAAATTCCCGTTGGCTATCTATTTTACGTATGGTAATGTAAGTTTCCATGTTATCCTTTCCATACATCTCACCCTCTCCTCCCCTCTCCCTATGTCCATAAGTCTATTCTCTATGTCTGTTTCCCCATTGTTGCTCTGTAAGTAAATTCTTCAGTACCATTTTTCTAGATTCTGTATATATGTGATAGAATACAATGTTTATCTTTCTCCTTCTGACTTACTTCACTCTGTATAATAGGTTCTAGGTTCATCAACCTCATTAAAACTGATGTAAATGTGTTCCTTTTTATGGCTGAGTAATATTCCATTGTGTATATGTGCCACAACTTCTTTATCCATTCATTTGTCAATGGACATCTAGGTTGCTTCCATGTTCTAGCTATTGTAAATAGTGCTGCAATGAAAAATGGGATACATGTGTCTTTTTCAATTTTGGTTTCCTCAGGGTATATGTCTAGGAGTGGGATTGCTGAGTCATATGGTGGTTTTATTTCTAGTTTTTAAAGGAATCTCCATACTGTCTTCCATAGTGGCTATATCAATTTACATTCCCACCAACAGTGCAGGAGCGTTCCCTTTTCTCCACACCCTCTCCAGCATTTATTGTTTGTAGACTTTTTGATGATGGTCATTCTGACCAGTTGCAGTAACATCTCATTGTAGTTTTGATTTGTATTTCTCTAATAATAAGCAATGTTGAGCATCTTTTCATCTGTTTGTTAGCCATATGTATGTCTTTTTTGGAGAAATGTCTGTTTAGGTCTTTTTGCCACTTTTTGATTGGATTGTTTGTTTTCCTGATATTGAGTTGCATGAGCTGCTTGTGTATTTTAGAAAATAATCCTTTGTCAGTTGTTTCATTTGTTATTAATTTATCCCATTCTGAGGGTTGTCTTTTCACCTTGCATATAGTTTCCTTTGCAGCACAAAAGCTTTTAAGTTTAATCAGGTCCCACTTGTTTCCTTTTGTTTTTATTTCTGTTACTCTAGGAGGTGGGTCATAGAGAATCTCACTTTGATTTGTGTCATCGATTGTTCTGCTTATGTTTTCCTCTAGGAATTTTATAGTTTCTGGTCTTACATTTAGGTCTTTAATCCATTTTGAGTTTATCTTCATGTATGATGTTAGAAGGGTTCTAATTTCATTCTTTTACATGTAGCTGTCCAGTTTTCCCAGTAACATTTATTGAAGAGGCTGTCTTTTCCTGATTGTATATTCTTGCCTCCTTTGTCAAAAATAAGGTACCCATGGGTGCCTGGGTTTATTTCTGGGCTTTCTATCTTGTTCCATTGGTTTATACTTCTATTTTTGTGCCAGTAATACTGTCTTGATGACTGTAGCTTTGTAGTATAATCTGAAGTCAGGAAAGTTGATTCCTCCACCTCTGTTCTTCTTTTTTAAGACTGCTTTGGCTATTTGGTTGGACCTAACAGAAGCAGAAGATATTAAGAAGAGGTGGCAGGAATACAAAGAAGAACTATACAAAAAAGATCTTCACGACCCAGATAATCATGATGGTGTGATCACTGACCTAGAGCCAGACATCCTGGAATGTGAAGTCAAGTGGGCCTTAGAAAGCACCACTACGAACAAAGCTAGTGGAGGTGATGGAATTCCAGTTGAGCTATTTCAAATCCTGAAAGATGATGCTGTGAAAGTGCTGCTGCACTCAATATGTCAGCAAATTTGGAAAACACCAGTGGCCACAGGACTGGAAAAGGTCAGTTTTCATTCCAATCCCAAAGATAGGCAATGCCAAAGAATGCTCAGACTACCACACAATTGCACTCATCTCACACGCTAGTAAAGTAATGCTCAAAATTCTCCAAGCCAGGCTTCAGCAGTAAGTGAACCATGAACTTCCACATGTTCAAGCTGGTTTTAGAAAAGGCAAAGGAACCAGAGATCAAATTGCCAACATCCGCTGGATCATGGAAAAAGCAAGAGAGTTCCAGAAAAACATCTATTTCTGCTTTATTGAACATGCCAAAGCCTTTGACTGTGTGGATCACAACAAACTGTGGAAAATTCTGAAAGAGATGGGAATCCCAGACCACCTGATCTGCCTCTTGAGAAACTTATATGCAGGTCAGGAAGCAACAGTTAGAACTGGACATGGAACAACAGACTAGTTCCAAATAGGAAAAGGAGTACATCAAGGCTGTATATTGTCACCCTGCTTATTTAACTTTTATGCAGAGTACATCATGAGAAATGCTGGGCTGGAAGAAGCACAAGCTGGAATCAAGATTGCTGGAAGAAATATCAATAACCTCAGATATGCTGATGACACCACCCTTATGGCAGAAAGTGAAGAGGAACTAAAAAGCCTCTTGATGAAAGTGAGAGTGGAGAGTGAAAAAGTTGGCTTAAAGCTCAATATTCAGAAAACGAAGATCATGGCATCTGGTCCCATCACTTCATGGGAAATAGATGGGGAAACAGTGGAAACAGTGTCAGACTTTATATTTTGGGTCTCCAAAATCACTGCAGATGGTGACTGCAGCCATGAAATTAAAAGACGCTTACTCCTTGGAAGGAAAGTTATGACCAAGTTAGATAGCATATTGAAAAGCAGAGACATTACTTTGCCAACAAAGGTCCATCTAGTCAAGGCTATGGTTTCTCCAGTGGTCATGTATGGATATGAGAGTTAGACTGTGAAGAAAGTTGAAATGAAAGCTGAATGCCGAAGAATTGATGCTTTTGAACTGTGGTGTTGGAGAAGACTCTTGAGAGTCCCTTGGACTGCAAGGAGATTCAACCAGTCCATTCTGAAGATCAGTCCTGGGATTTCTTTGGAAGGAATGATACTAAAGCTGAAACTCCAGTACTTTGGCCACCTCATGTGAAGAGTTGACACATTGGAAAAGACTCTGATGCTGGGAGGGATTGGGGGCAGGAGGAGAAAGGGACGACAGAGGATGAGATGGCTGGATGGCATCACTGACTCGATGGACATGAGTCTGAGTGAACTCCGGGAGTTGGTGATGGACAGGGAGGCCTGGCGTGCTGCGATTCAAAGAGTCGGGCATGACTGAGCGACTGAACTGACTGACTTGGCTATTTGGTGTCTTTTTTGTTTCTATATGAATTGTGAAACTTTTTGTTCTAGTTCTGTGAAAAATGCCATTGGTAATTTGATAGGGATTGCACTGAATCTGTAGATTGCATTTGGTAGTATAGTCATTTTCACAATATTGAATCTTCCTACCCAGGAACATGGAATATGTCTCCATCCATTTATGTTTTTTTTTTTCTTTCATTAGTGTCTTATAATTTTCTGTGTAGTTCTTTCACCTCCTTAGGTAAGTTTATTCCTGGATATTTAATTCCTTTTGTTGAAATGGTGAATGGGATTTATTTTGAAAAATTTCTTTCTGATTTTTTCATTGTTAGTATATAGAAATGCAAGTGATTTCTGTGTATTGATTCCTGCAAGTTTGGTAAGTTCACTGATGATCTCTAGTCATTTTCTGATACTATCTTTAGGGTTTCCTATGTACAGTGTCATGTCATCTGCAAACAGTGAGAGCTTTACTTCTTCTTTTCCAATCTGCCTTCAAACCATTATTTTTCTTCAGGGTTCTATAACCACCATAAACATGCCCCCTACCATGACTTGAGGCAGTTCATTTTTTACATTGTCCCAGGGTCATCTTTCTAAAACACACGTCTAATTCAATAATTCTCTTACCTAATATAGTTTACTGGAGTCCTATATTTTCAGGATAATCTCTAAATTTCTTACCATATATACAAGATCCCCCTGAACTGGTGTTGACCTACCTTTCCAGATTTATCCTCCACAATTCCCTTCTTTACACAGTATAAGTCTGTAAAGTAGGTAGAAGTATTGCTTTCCTTATTTTATGAAGTAGGTAGAAGTATTGCTTTCCTTATTTTATGATGTTTGTATATAGAATTATGACTTGTAGCAGATGAAAACTGAATTTAGCAGGTAAATTCAGCTCCCCTTCTAGATCTTTGTTTCCTCATCTAGAAAGAAGTTGGACTTTATGTTCTTTCCAACTGTAGCATGGCATAATTAGCAGCTATATGCATCTCAAGTTATACCTAGCGGAAATTTTTCTGAAGGTTGCCATCTTCAGAGACGGAAACAGGTCACCAAAGAGAATGTAACTATTTGTCTTAAATAATAAGATCAACTTACCTCTGTAGAGTGGGGTAGAAGCTCTGCTCTGTGTTTGTATAAAATAAGTGTTCAACAGATGTTTATCCAGAAAATAAAGTTGATGTGCATTTTCTGACATCTAGCTCACAAAGCACTTTCTCATGGTAAATTAACATGGTCTTTGAAATGGCAACCCACTCCAATATTCTTACCTGGAGAATCCCATGGATGGAGGAGCCTGGTGGGCTATATAGTCCATAGGGTCGCAAAGAGTCAGACACGACTGAGCGACTTCACCACCTCTTAACCTCAAGGGCTAAGTAAATATTAGTTATTATTATTATTTTCTGCTCTATGTCTTTTTTCTCAACAATATACACTGGAGTCCAAACTGTTTTCATCATATTTAGAAACAGCAAATAAATGTCTTTAGCACAAAGTAGTTTACAAAGTTCTAGGATCATATTCAACTACCTCTTATCACATTTGACACTGCACTGTTCTTACAAAGTGGCTACAGAAAGTATTCTGGACCCTCTTTTCTAGACCCACAGAAAAGCAAGCCTCAGAGCATCTAAGTGATTACGCCAAGGTCACAAAGCTAGGAAATGGCAGAGCCAAGTCTCAAACTGAGATCTTTTAGCTCTAAATCCTGTGTTCTTTCCATGGCATTATGCAAGCCTTGTAATTCTAAGATACAGCCCTTAAAATAACACAAAAGACTCAGCCAACCTTCTGCTCTGTTCCCTTGACCTCATTAAAGCCTTAAATGAAACTTGTCCTCACAAACTTAGGATGCAACATCAAATCCATCTTAGTTTCTAGGGCACGTAGCAACAGCTTGCTTTAATCTAATAATTGGCTGAAGCAGAACCACAGAGAGGATGTTAGGAAAAAAAAAAAAAAAAGGCAAATTGTTATTTTTCAAAACCAAGCCATTCCCCTACCTAAAAGGTTCACAGCTTTTTCCTTTTCCAAGAAAATATTTATCCCTCTGAAAAGATTCCTTCCCGTTAACATTTTTACAGCCTTTGTGATACTTTTAGAGCATTTTAGATACAACCTAAATACTATATATTTCAAGAATGAAACCATTACATTAAGAACGCTGCATATGTTTAAAAGTGCCTTTTATGAGGTTTATTAAAAGAAGCCATAAATTTCCAAGAAAGGTTTAAGTCATATTACATTGATCTTACTTCTCATTTAAACAAAATGTAAACTTTAAGTAAAACCTTGATGTGGAATGTAAACGCACTCATCTACCCTGAGTTTACTCATTCTCATGTGCTACCTCGAAAATATTAAATCATCTGTGAAGCACTCCATTTCTTTGAGTGTTTTCCAATCACAACAAATAGCTTTCCGGTGATTGCTTGTACCTGTTGAATTTCTTGGATTCATTCACAGTAAGTGAAGAATGGGTGGGGCCAGCTGGATACAAAACAGGGTTTTTAAATCATTCTCAACTCTGCACACTAAGGGCAAATTACAGCCCACCTTAGCTCTTGAGGTGTCCTTTCAAAATTGAGCTCATATAAAGAAAGTAGGTATTATCATTAATCCCATTTTATAGATGGAGATACTGAGACACAGGTAGGAGTTGAGCAGCTTTCCAAGGTCACACAGTTAATAAGGAATGGAATCACCCCATGAACTCAGGCAGCATGGCTCCAGATGGCCAAAGCCCAAGCCCTGCTGTATATCCTGACACCACTCTGCCTTCGTAATAAGACTCCTATGGTGATAGATGAGATCATACACATAAAGCATTTGGTACAGAATTTGACGAGTAGTACTCAACAAGATTAGCAGTTATTGATATTGTGATTGGGGCTTCCCTGGTGGTTCAGATCGTAAAAAATCCCCCTGCAATGTGAGAGACCTGGGTTTGATCCCTGGGTTGGGAAGATCCCCTGGAGGAGGGCATGACAACCCACTCCAGGATTCTTGCCTGGAGAATCCCCATGGACAGAGGAGCCTGGCAGGCTACAGTATCTTTACGAGTCTGCAAAGAGTAAGATGTGACTTAGTGACTAAGCACATGGGATTATTATTATTATCCAGTGCATGTTCAGGCTGTTCACGAGGGCCAAGGTACATTGTGTGGTGACTCCAACATTACCCTCTTAGCCCAGGCCCTCGGGGAGTAAAGTGAGCACTGATTGTCTGACAAAGAAACTGGAGTTACAGAATCAACAACAGAGGAAAGAGAGGTGGCTCCAACTCTGCAGTATTTTAAGATTCCACTTATAAAACCGTCAGGCCTTTTTAACACTACAGTCTCCTTGAATTAGAGTAGCACCTCATCTGTCCACTTCAATACCCATACCCTCCATTCAGAGCAATTGTCATTAATTTTGCCCCTAACTTTTTACACTTGTGTATGTATTGATTCTTCTATCTGGAATGCTCTTCTCTAACTTCTCCACATGACAAAAAAAGTCCAACTTCCCTTTCCTTATCGACTTTGTTGCCCTTTCTCTAATAATATTTCAAAGGTTGTATTAGAGTTATATGCTTACATGTCTATCTCTTCCATTCAAGAAGAGACAGAGAACAGGAACCGGCCTTACTTATCTCTGTATCCCTTTACCTAATAGAAAGTCTGACCCAAACGAAATTTTCTGTGAAACTCCAATAAGTAAATGAGTATGTGATGACCTCTTTTGTCCCAACCTACCCATTTGACCTCAAGGCCTGGTCAGGTCAGAATCAAGAACCAGAAAGAACTCATTCACCCAACACTACACCTAGGCCAAGATCTATGTAGATCACGGAAAAGGCTGAATCTCCCCTGACCCATAGATAATAAAGCTTTAGGCCCAAATCCAGTTGCCATAAAGTCAGACTCAGTGAAGCTGCCTCTTCCTACTTTACAAAGGTTCTTTCCAAGTCACCGTATTCCGATCTGATCTTAAGCTCCTTTTTAAGTTAGGCCTCAGTGGCTTTGTCAATTATTACTCCACACCTTCTCAGAAATGGTTTTAAAAACATGAAAATGAGTAGATGCTTCCTGACAAAGTCTAAGCTGAAAGAATGCATCCAAGATTTCTAGGAAGCAGGGAGAAAACTGCTTCCACCAGGGAGCCACTATGGAAAAAGTTCAAAATTGTCAGGTAGGGGACTTCCTGGTTGTCCAGTGGTATTGATTTGGTGCTTCCAATGCAGGGCACATTGGTTCGATCCCTGGCCAGGGAACTAAGATCCCCTCATGTTGTATGGCATGGTCAAAACTGTCAAGTAGGTCTAAATGCAGAACTTTTTTTTATAAAAGGTGATCATCATCCCCTGGCCCATGTATATTTCACAACCTACTAAACCTCTGCCATATTTTGTATTTAGAGAAGATGGCCATTGATGTAGCATTTTTCTGCAGGGATTGTTAAACCATAGACTTGAACTCCTAGTATCTCACCTAACTCGCTATGTAGCAGTGACATCTACTGGGGAACAATGTCACTTCAGGGCTCCTACTTTCATACTGGACTCATTAAGTTTAAAATGTTAACTCATTTCATCATTGTCATAGCTCTGTGGGGTTGTTCATATTATGATCTGCATTTGTGAGATGAGGAAACTGATAGCCCAGAAATGGAGCAGGTGACCTGGTGTCATAGAGCTAATACTTGGCAGAGCTGGAGTCTGAACCCAGGGGAGCACAACTCGAGGGTCTGGGTTTTATGCCATGGAGACCTACCGCCTCTTCTACACTTTGAATACATCCATCTTATTGTGCTTTGCCTACTTCTTTGAAATTATGCATTGATATGTCCCTAGGAAACTCTGTCCTTCCAGTGTCTCATTCCTATTCGTAAACTTGGTACCTAGCACCATTCCTGACACATGTGTTAGTTGCTCGGTCGTGTCCGACTCTTTGCCATCCAGTGGACTGTAGCCCACCAGGCTTCTCTGTCCATGGAATTCTCCGGGCAAGAATACTGGAGTGGGTTGCCATGCCCTTCTCCAAATCCTGACACATAAGAGGTGCTTAATAAATACCTGTTGAATAAATATTGCATACATAAATGAACAAACAAAAGTCCATCTTAGCATACGTGTGTGGTAGACACAGAATGAGGAGAAGGGGTTGGTAAGGAAGGACTGGCTTCCCTCTTTCCAGCCATAAGGCTTTATAATGTGGCTTTCAGAAATGCATGTCAATGAGGACAGCGGTGTCAATAATTCTGGCCTAGTTATCACTGATATCTTTAGAGTTTCTTTGTAGTTATCAGACTTAAGTTCATGTCTAGCTGGGACTTTGCAATCTTACTCCTACCTACCTCTCCAGCTTGTGTACCAGCAACAATGTCTTGTACCATTCACTCCAGCGTCCTTGAGCAACTGGAGATTCTCTGAACAAGCCTGTCCTCTCTTATCTCCAGGTTTTGACATGGCCTGTGCCTGGAAGACCCCTCTCACCCTGCAGGCCCCTTCCCTCTTTGCCTGAGAAACCTGTATTCATTTTGCAAGATTCAGGGGACTTGCCTGTTGATCCAGTAGTTAATACTTCATGCTTCCAGTCCAGGGGGTGCTGGTTTGACCCCTGGCCAGAGAATTAAGGTCCCACATGCCGAGTGATGCAGTAAAAAAAAAAAAAAAAACACCATTTTTCAAGATTTAGGTATCATCTCCTCCAGAAAGATTTATCAGAGGTGCCAGTCAGGGCAGAGACCCTCTCCAATAGAGCAACAGTGTCACAGGTAGGGGAAGTGTTTGCACGATCCCAGCTCAGTTGTTCAGTCATATCTGACTCTTTGCAATTCCATGGACTGTATAGCCCACCAGGCTCCTCTGTCCATGGAATTATCCAGGTAAGAATACCAGAGTAGGTAGCCATTTTCTACTGTAAGGGATCTTCCTGACCTAGGGATCGAACCCATGTCTTTTGTGTCTCCTGCACTGGCAGGTGGATTCTTTATCACTGTGCTACTAGGGTCCCAACCTGGCCACTCACTAAATGTGTGACCTTAAGCAAGTTAGTTTTTCTGTCCCTCAGTCCCTCCATTTTCAAAATAGGATAATGAAAATAATGTCATAGTTTTCAGAATTAAGTTGTAAATGAATAAGCATAAACTGCCTCAGACAGTGCATAGTAAGGGAAACTTAGGTATTTGTGATGATTATCACTACAAGTGCCTATTTCCCCATCTCTCTTCCTTTCCATCAATGAGCTCCTTCACCAAGACTATTTCTGTAGTGTCTTTTAGTCCATAGGGCCTAGTGAAGTGTTAGAAAACAATAAATACCCAGGGGGGAGAGAGAGAAGGAGGAAGACAGAGTGAAACAGGCTTGATTTTCAGATGTGGTTATGGCATCCATCCCACAAATAGAATTGGGCATTCTGAGGCAGCACAGAGCAAGAAGGGGGACAAGGATGGAGCTGAGCTGCTTATTTTATTGTAGCTTTTGCTTCCTCCTCTCTATGCTTTGCTCTGTGCACAAAGTTCATCAATGGTTGCTTCATCCGCCCAGACCCCATGCTCCTCTCCAAGCCCATCCCCCACCAGGACATCTTTTAAAAGTTACAACAACTTCCACACATGGAAAACATATTGAAACCACTCTGAATAGTCGTTACAGAGAGACAGGAACCAGAGTGATAAGCTCTTTCTGGAGCCAGGCCTCATAAGCTGGGTAGGGAGCCATCTCTGTGGGTACCATGCCAACAGCTCTGAAATGCACTCAGCTCCAAAATACCTCCCTATTGCTCCTCCTCTGGGGCTACAAATCTTAGCATTAGAATCATCTTGGTTTAGGTCACTGTATTTCCAGAAAGACCCCATTCAAAAAACAAAGATATACCCAAGAAGGCTAATCTCATTTATATACAACAAAGGATTTGTTTTTCCCATGGAAAGACAAGACTTAGAAAGTGTTAAATAAACAGCTGGTTCAAGTTATGGGGAAAAAATAAAGTTACCATTTGTTGAGTACTTTCTATGTGCTATTGGGCCTCATGGAAAATGCTTCTTATGAAGCATTTAACTTTTAAATGCTGAGTGAGAAGGATGGGGCTAGATGGCCAGCGTTGATTGGCAACCCTGCATTGACAAGAGGCAAAGAGCTTCTAAGAAGGGAGGGCAGTTCAAAAAAAAAGAAAAGTGCAGACTGTGGGTCAAATATCTCCTAGGTCAAGCCCAAACTGGACAGTTCTGTGTTCTTTACAGGTAAGGAGAAGCTGCTAGTCTGAGGAAATAATGGCATAGCCATTCAAGGATCATTCTTACCCATCATTATATGGCCATAATTTAACATGTATTTCATTAACCTCTTTCTCTTCCTCTCTTTTCCATCACAATCCATGAGGAACCAAGTAGATGAGCTCTTTCCCGTGAGGTTCATTCATTTGCTGGGTAAGTGTGGATGGTGTACCAGCTCCCTGCCAGGCACTGAGGGCCCCTAGGACAGAGCATCCAGCTGGACTCAACCCTGCTTTCAGGTCTTCAGAACTCTGGGAGAGCCCTCTCACTAAGCCCAGTGTGGCAAATCCTTAAAATTCTGCCCCTCTTAACTGGATCCCACTTTTCCCTCCTTATGACCCTTCCCATTTTCAGCCCCCTTGTCTCTCTCCTGGAATCTGGCACGATCATCCTCATCACTCTGTCTTAGGTTAAGAGTCCCATCTTCAGAACAATTCCACCTCTCTTTGTCAAGTGTGTCAGAAGCTCAAGATCCTGCCTGTTTTCTTCCACAGCCCCCTCCCCTCCTGCATCCCACACTTTGCCCCAGCCCTGCTGAGCCTGCAGAGGTTTCTTCCAGCACCATATGTGAGCACTCACCTGGGAACCTTTGCACTTGTTCTGCTCACTCTTATCCCATGGCCATTGTTCTTTTAATAGCATTATTCCCACCCCTCACATTTCACCTCTTCAGGAGCCTTCACCCATCTTCTCAAGAAGGTTCCTCCTCACCTCCATGCTCCCAGAGCCTTATCTAGTAATAGCAAACACTTTGCTGTAATAGTTTGCTTACCTGTGTGTTTGCTTGCTGAGGCAGTGAGCTCCAGGAGGGGCAAGGAATGTCTCCTTGTGATCTCTGTACCCACCATCTCCAGGGTCCATCACCTGACAACACAAATCATACATGAATGAGTGAGTGAATATTTTTAAATAAATTAAATACAGTAAAGTTGTATAAAATGACTATGAGAAGACACAGCAGGAGTCACTCATTCTGCCTTGGGGAAGTGGGGAGAGAAGACTTCCATTAAATGTTGAAGGATAATTAGGGATCATTCTTCACTTTGGTATCTGGAAATGATGAAAGCTCTAATGTGAAAAGATGCATTCACCCCAATGTTCATTGCTACAGTAGCCAAGACATAGGAGCAACTAAATGTCTCAATTCAGTTCTGTTCATTTCAGTCGCTCAGTCATGTCTGACTCTTTGCGACCCCATGGACTGCAGCACACCAGGCTTCCCTGTCCATCACCAACTCCCGGAGCTTGCTCAAACTCATATCCATCGAGTTGGTGATGACCTATAAATAGACATTTGGGATCAATGTCTAATGTCTATTGATAGATTAATGAATAAAGGAGATATGTGATATATATATATTCGATATATAATATATATGTGTATATTTATATATACACACATACAATAGAACATTATTCAGCCATAAAAAGAATGAAATAATGCCCTTTGCAGCAACATAGATGGACCTAGAGATTATTATGCTAAGTGAAGTAAGTCAAACAGAGAAAAACAAATATATGATATCATTGATATTGGAAATCTAAAAAAAAAAAAAAGTACAAATAAACAAAGGAAGAGAGTATGACTTAGGGGTTGGTAAAAGTGCCCTAACAGAGATGAATTAGATTTTCTTTACCTTATCTGGAGCTCCTGAGTTGACATCATTGAACAGCTGCCTGTCCAGATATCTAAACTTTCCGACACATACTTTTGCTGTCCTGGGGAAACCCAGGACGCTGTGCTTCTTTCAGAAGGCTGTTAAGTACCTCAGGGAATGATTCAAGCACAGGGTTCCCTGTTACCACACCTACCCCTTTTCCCTGACTCTGCAGAAACACTAGTCCTTGAATCTAACCACTTCCAACTCTGCCCTCCCTTATCTTATTTCATGAAAAGTGCTGCTCCCCCAGCTCTCAATCAAGCAGATATGGTACATACATGTTCATCCTCCCCAAATGTTGAGGAAATCACATCAATGTTCAGAACACTGTTCACAGATTTGGCAAAGCATATTTTATCTTAGAATTCATTCTAACTGTTTTAAAAGTCAGTTTTGAATATCTCTCTTGCAGACATAGTTTGCAGAGAGAGTTCTAAACACTGAAGCTGGATGACAATTGCCAAAATAGACAGAAGTAATGCATATAACTTCTGCCACCAGTGCATTCAGTGCGGGTGGCTACCCCACGTCGGAGGTCAGGAGCAGAAGCCGGGAGGACCCCATGCCCGAGAGGAAGCGGCCAAGAGGAGTTATCCCACGTCGGAGGTCAGGGGCAGCGGCCAAGAGTGCCAGGCTGCGATGGCGCAGGAACAGCCAAGAGGAGCTACCAAGTCTGAGGTCAGGGGCGGCGGCCGGCAGGAGCTACCCCACACCTGAGGCCAGGGGCGGCAGCTGGGAGGAGCAACCGCACCTCCAAGGAGTGGTGGGTGGCTGGGTGGGTGCAGGAGGGCCTAGAAGACGTATTCCATGTTCAAGGTCAGAAGGGACAGGGGTGAGGAGATACCCCTCGTCCAAGATAAGGAGCAGTGGCTGCGCTTTGCTGGAGCAGCCATGAAGAGATACCCCATGCCCAAGGTAAGAGAAAACCAAGTAAGATGGTAGGTGTTGCAAGAGGGCATCAGAGGGCAGACACACTGAAACCATACTCACAGAAAACTAGTCAATCTAATCACAGTAGGACCACAGCCTTGTCTAAATGAAACTAAGCCATGCCTGTGGGGCCACCCAAGACAGGCAGGTCAGGGTGGAGAGGTCTGACAGAATGTGATCCACTGGAGAAGAGAATGGCAAACCACTTCAGTATTCTTGCCTTGAGAACCCCATGAACAGTATGAAAAGGCAAAATGATAGGATACTGAAAGGAACTCCCCGGGTCAGTAGGTGCCCAATATGCTACTTGAGATCAGTGGAGAAATAACTCCAGAAAGAATGAAGGGATGGAGCCAAAGCAAAAACAATGCCCAGTTGTGGATGTGACTGGTGATAGAAGCAAGGTCCAATGCTGTAAAGAGCAATATTGCATAGGAACCTGGAATGTCAGGTCCATGAATCAAGGCAAATTGGAAGTGGTCAAAAAAGAGATGGCAAGAGTGAACGTCGACATTCTAGGAATCAGCGAACTGAAATGGACTAGAATGGGTGAATTTAACTCAGATGACCATTATATCTACTACTGCGGGCAGGAATCCCTCAGAAGAAATGGAGTAGCCATCATGGTCAACAAAAGAGTCCGAAATGCAGTACTTGGATGCAATGTCAAAAACGACAGAATGATCTCTGTTCATTTCCAAGGCAAACCATTCAATATCACAGTAATCCAAGTCTATGCCCCAACCAGTAACGCTGAAGAAGCTGAAGTTGAACGGTTCTATAAAGACCTACAAGACCTTTTAGAACTAACACCCAAAAAAGGTGTCCTTTTCATTACAGGGGACTGGAATGCAAAAGTAGGAAGTCAAGAAACACCTGGAGTAACAGGCAAATTTAGCCTTGGAATATGGAATGAAGCAGGGCAAACACTAAAAGAGTTTTGCCAAGAAAATGCACTGGTCATAGCAAACACCCTCTTCCAACAACACAAGAGAAGACTCTACACATGGACATCACCAGATGGTCAACACTGAAATCAGATTGATTATATTCTTTGCAGCCAAAGATGGAGAAGCTCTATAGAGACAACATAAACAAGACCAGGAGCTGACTGTGGCTCAGATCATGAACACCTTATTGCCAAATTTGGACTTAAATTGAAAAAAGTAGGGAAAACCACTAGACCGTTCAGGTATGACCTAAATAAAATCCCTTATGATTATACAGTGGAAGTGAGAAATAGATTTAAGGGCCTAGATCTGATAGATAGAGTGCCTGATGAACTATGGAATGAGGTTCATGACATTGTACAAGAGACAGGGACCAAGACCATCCCCATGGAAAAGAAATGCAAAAAAGCAAAATGGCTGTCTGGGGAGGCCTTACAAATAGCTGTGAAAAGAAAAGAAGCGAAAAGCAAAGGAGAAAAGGAAAGATATAAGCATCTGAATGCAGAGTTCCAAAGAATAGCAAGGAGAGATAAGAAAGCCTTCCTCAGCGATCAATGCAAAGAAATAGAGGAAAACAGCAAAATGGGAAAGGCTAGAGATCTCTTCAAGAAAATTAGAGATAGCAAGGGAACATTTCCTGCAAAGATGGGCTCAATAAAGGACAGAAATGGTATGGACCTAACAGAAGCAGAAGATATTAAGAAGAGGTGGCAAGAATACACAGAAGAACTGTACAAAACAATCTTCACGACCCAAATAATCACGATGGTGTGATCACTGACCTAGGGCCAGACATCCTGGATTGTGAAGTCAAGTGGGCCTTAGGAAGCATCACTACGAACAAAGCTAGTGGAGGTGATGGAATTCCAGTTGAGCTCTTTCAAATCCTAAAAGATGATGCTGTGAAAGTGCTGCACTCAATATGTCAGCAAATTTGGAAAACTCAGCAGTGGCCACAGGACTGGAAAAGGTCAGTTTTCATTCCAATCCCAAAGAAAGGCAATGCCAAAGAATGCTCAAACTACTGCACAATTGCAGTCATGTCACACACTAGTAAAGTAATGCTCAAAATTCTCCAAGCCAGGCTTCAGCAATACATGAACCTCGAACTTCCAGTTGTTCAAGCTGGTTTTAGAAAAGGCACAGGAACCCGAGACCAAATTGCCAACATCCGATGGATCATGGAAAAAGCAAGAGAGTTCCAGAAAAACATCTATTTCTGCTTTATTGACTATGCCAAAGCCTTTGACTGTGTGGATCACAATGAACTGTGGAAAATTCTGAAAGAGATATGGGAATATCAGATTACCTGACCTGCCTCTTGAGAAATTTGTATGCTGGTCAGGAGACAATAGTTAGAACTGGACATGGAACAATAGACTGGTCCAAATAGGAAAAGGAGTATGTCAAGGCTGTATATTGTCACCCTGCTTATTTAACTTATATGCAGAATACATCATGAGAAACACTGGGCTGGAAGAAGCACAAGCTGGAAACAAGATTGCCGGGAGAAATATCAATAACCTCAGGTATGCAGATGACACCACCCTTATGGCAGAAAGTGAAAAGGAACTCAAAAGCCTCTTGATGAAGGTGAAATAGGAGAGTGAAAAAGTTGGCTTAAAGCTCAACATTCAGAAAACGAAGATCATGGCATCTGGTCCCATCACTTCATGGGAAATAGATGGGGAAACAGTGGAAACAGTGTCAGACTTTATTTTTCTGGGCTCCAAAATCACTGCAGATGGTGACTGCAGCCATGAAATTAAAACACACTTACTCCTTGGAAGAAAAGTTATGACCAACCTAGATAGCATATTCAAAAGCAGAGACATTACTTTTCCAACAAAGGTCCATCTAGTCAAGGCTATGGTTTTTCCAGTGGTCATGTATGAATGTGAGGGTTGGACTGTGAAGAAAGCTAAGAACCGAAGAATTGATGCTTTTGAACTGTGGTGTTGGAGAAGACTCTTGAGAGTCCCTTGGACTGCAAGGAGATCCAACCAGTCCATTCTGAAGGAGATCAGCCCTGGGATTTCTTTGGAAGGAGTGATACTGAAGCTGAAACTCCAATACTTTGTCTACCTCATGCGAAGAGTTGACTCATTGGAAAAGACTCTGATGCTGGGAGGGATAGGGGCAGGAGGAGAAGGGGAAGACAGAGGATGAGATGGCTGGATGGCATCACTAACTCAGTGGACGTGAGTCTGAGTGAACTCCAGGAGTTGGTGATGGACAGGGAGGCCCGGCGTGCTGCAATTCATGCGGTCGCAAAGAGTCAGACATGACTGAGCAACTGAACTGAACTTAACTGAATGCACATAAAAGTCAAAAAACCCTGAACAGTGATTCCATTTGGAAATATATGTTAAGCAGGCAGAACATACTCCTCTTCATTAAAAAGAAGTAAATTTTGTATGAAAGGGAACATGAAGAACCACGAAGAATTTCATGACAAGACATAAAGAAGTATGGAATTGCTGTATGGATGTAGCAAAATAGAAGGAAAAAAAAAAGTGTTTCTCAAACAAGAAGGAGGACCAAAAAAAGGAAGAAGAGGAAGGAGGGAGGAAAGGAGGAAGGAGGGAGGAAAGGAGGAAGGAGGGGGAAGGAAAGGGAGTGTCAGGGAGGAAAATACCTTTTTCTGCCCTTCTAGGTTCTTCTGGCTGATCTATGAATTAAACTGACCTGAAAATGATTAGGGCATCACAGGTGACTTAGTGGTAAAGAATCCGCCTGCAAATGCAGGAGATATGGGAGATTTAGGTTTTATTTCTGAGTTGAGAAGATCCTCTGTAGAAGGAAATAGTAACCCATCCAGTATTCTTGCCTGGAAAATCCCATGGACAGAAGAGCCTGGTGGGCTACAGTCCATGGGGTCACAAAAGAGTAGAACACAACTGAGGGGCTCTTTCTACTGTTTCCCCATCTATTTGCAGTGAAGTGATGGCACCGGATGCCATGATCTTCATTTTCTGAATGTTGAGCTTTAAGCCAACTTTTTCACTCTCCTCTTTCACTTTCATCAAGAGGCTCTTTAGTTCTTCACTTTCTGCCAGAAGGGTGGTGTCATCTGTATATCTGAGGTTATTGATATTTCTCCCAGCAATCTTGATTCCAGCTTGCGCTTCTTCCAGCCCAGCATTTCTCATGATGTACTCTGCATATATGTAAGCAGGTGACAATATACAGCCTTGACATACCCCTTTTCCTGTTTGGAACCAGTCTGTTGTTCCATGTCCAGTTCTAACTGTTGCTTCCTGACTTGCATACAGGTTTCCTAAGAGGTAGGTCAGGTGGTCTGGTATTCTCATCTCTTTCAGAATTTTCCACAGTTTATTGTGATCCACACAGGGAAAGGTTTTGGCATAGTCAACAAAGCAGAAATAGAGTTTTCTTTTTTTTTGAACTATCTTGCTTTTTCAATGATCCATCAGATGTTGGCATTTTATCTCTGGTTTGTCTGCCCTTTCTAAAACCATCTTGAAGATCTGGAAGTTCATGGTTCATGTATTGCTGAAGCCTGGCTTGGAGAATTTTGAGCATTACTTTGCTGGCATGAGAGATGAGTGCAATTATGCAGTAGTTTGAGCATTCTTTGGCATTGCCTTTCTTTGGAATTGGAATGAAAACTGACCTTTTCCAGTCCTGTGGCCACTGCTGAGTTTTCCAAATTTGCTGGCATATTGAGTGCAGCACTTTCACAACATCATCTTTTAAGATTTGAAAGAGCTCAACTGGAATTCCATCACCTCCACTAGCTTTGTTCATAGTGTGATGCTTCCTAAGGCCCACTTGACTTCACATTCCAGGATGTCTGGCTCTAGATGAGTGTGAGTGATCACACCATCATGATTATCTGGTTCATGAAGATCTTCTTAGTATAGTTCTTCTGTGTATTCTTGCCACCTCTTCTTAATATCTTCTGCTTCTGTTAGGTCTATACCATTTCTGTCCTTTATTGAGCCCATCTTTGCATTAAATGTTCCCTTGGTATCTCTAGCTTTCTTTATGAGATCTCTAGTTTTTCCCATTCTATTGTATTCCTCTATTTCTTTGCATTGATCGCTGAGGAAGGCTTTCTTATCTCTCCTTGCTATTCTTTGGAACTCAGCATTCAAATGGATATATCTTTCCTTTTCTCCTTTGCTTTTCACAGCTATTTGTAAGGCCTCCTCAGACAGCCATTTTACTTTTTTGCATTTCTTTTTCTTGGGTATGGTCCAAGAAATTTTGGGGCTCCAAAATCACTGTAGGTGGTGACTGCAACCATGAAATTAAAAGATGCTTACTCCTTAGAAGGATAGTTATGACCAACCTAGACAGCATATTAAAAAGCAGAGATATTACTTTGTCCACAAACATCTGTCTAGTCAAGGCTATAGTTTTTCCAGTGGTCATGTATGGATGTGAGAGTTGGAGTATAAAGAAAGCTGAGCAAAGAGTAATTGATATTTTTGAACTGTGGTGTTAGAGAAGACCCTTGAGAGTCCCTTGGACTGCAAGGAGATCCAACCAGTCCATCTTAAAGGAGATCAGTCCTGGGTGTTCATTGGAAGGACTGATGTTGAAGCTGAAACTCCAATACTTTGGCCACCTGATTCGAAGATTTGACTCATTTGAAAAGAGCCTGATGCTGGGAAAGATTGAGGGCAGGAAGAGAAGGGGACAACAGAGGATGAGATGTTTGGATGACATCACTGACTCAGTGCACATGGGTTTGGGTGAACTCTGAGAGTTGATGATGGACAGGGAGGCCTGGAGTGCTGTGGTTCATGGTGTCACAAAGAGTCAAACATGACTGAGCAACTGAACTGAACTGAACTGAGGGGCTGAACACACACATACATGCACACATATGAGACAGATTAACCGGAAAAAATTAAAACAAAAGTTTAAAAACGTGGGAAAGACCCAGGAAAACTGAGTAATTTGCCAAAATGGGCAAAGCCCTAACCTTAAATACCATCTTCAGCTAAAGGTAAAAAAGAAGGATGCTGGGTGCAGTGTTTGGGACTTCAAAGAGGAGGAAGAAAATTTACAGGGAGATGGGAGAGCAAATGTTTGCTAAACAAATGTTTGCTGTTTCAGGCAGAGAAAATGGGGTACAGAGTGGACTCTGATCTCTAGGTCCTGTCTAGAGTTTCCCCACCACACCTAGCCCATATTTTTTGCAGGTATCTCTGGTGATAACTCTATTTTAGTTCTTTTAAACAATTAGGGGAAGGCAGTGTTTCCTCCTGAGTCTTCTGGGCTTTAAAAATAATCAGCCTAAATTTATTCTCATGATAAAGATACAATTTGGGATGACAAATTTTAATCCCCTACAGAAGGAAGGAAGAAAGGAAGGGAGGAAGGGAGGGAGGAAGAAAGAAAGGAAAGAAGAGAGGGAGAGAGAAAGAAAGAAGGGAGGAACAGAGGAAGAAAGCTTGTCTATTAAATATGATCATTTAAATGTATTAGTTAAATGAGCCCCACCTAAGGTTAGTAAAAGAGGAATTATTAATATCCTATAAGAATACTGAAGTAGTTCAGCAAATTGAAGAAGGAGATTAAAAGTCCCAAGAATACCAGCAATTAGAATAAGCTCAAATAGTTAGGATTCTTTCTGTACAGAAAACTACCGTGAGAACCATCAAGCTTCTCAACCATATGCTTTTTCATCAAAGTTTCACAATTGCAGAAGATAAGATCTGGTTGACCGAGCTTGAATCAGGTGTAAAATTTCCTGGATCAATGGTTACAGTGAAAGGTTTGGGGTAGGAGGAGTGCGAAGGCATTAAAGGCATGACCACTCAAAAGACACACAAATATTCTGTGCTCCTTACTGCGTTGGAAGCATTTTGAGGAGCTAAAGTAGAGAACAAGAAGACAGAATTTCTGCTTTGAGGAAGCTCAGGGGATCTGTATGGACAAGGCTGCCACCCAATTAGGGTTGATAAACCAAGAAACAGTGTTTCTGAGAATGAAACAAGAAATCTGCAAACTACCAGAAAGCTGTAGACTTGTTTCTGGAGGATATTTTTTTTTCAGACAGTGAGCTGAGCTGAAACCTCCAAATTACATGCCAGCCCGTGGAGGATTTGAGTATTAAGGGAAGGGAGGAGAAAGTGGTAGAGAGAGCTTGAGAAAGAGAAAATGAACTTCTCAAGTCTAAAGAAGCTCACCTTTTTTAAAGCTGTGTTAGATAATAATTAGAATTAATGGAAAAATCCAAATGGTATCCATATTTACAGTGGATGCTTATTAAATATTAGCTGAACATGAATTTACATTTTATTAATTGATAGGAAGCCACAGAATATAGACAGAGTAGTAGATGTACGGACTTAACGCAGCCTGGTCAGCCAAAAAATGCACAAATACCCAACGCGTCCTTACTGTGTCAGAAGCGTTTTGAGCAGCTAAAGTGGAGAACAAGCAGAATTTGTGCCTTCAGGAAGCTCAGGGGATCTGTATAGACAAGGCTACCACCTAATTATTGTATCAACAATAATTGATACAAGAAATAGTCATTGCTATATGACCCAGACAAAAAACTTAAGCATCTTTAAACTGAGGACCCTGAAGTTATTACTTTAGTACTTAAAAAAGTATTATGAGAATGAAATAAAATTGTGTATATAAAGGCATATAGTAAGTGCTTAGTAAATGTTTATTCCCTCTCTGATCTCCTACCTCCTTTAAGTTCATGCTTTTAACATTCAAGGTTGGGTTTTATTTGAAAGTTCAAATTTTTTTTTTTTAAAGGAGTCTTGAAACGTTATTTTTATAATGGGTTAGAAGACAAAGCCCGGTGTCACATAAGCCACGTTTCTACAGACAGTAACTGTACACTCACGGCTGCAACTACCGCCACTGGGTGGCTGCATGCTGTATAATATTTTGAGTTGAGTACAGAGTCTATGTGTACAGCTCACACAGTTGGAAGGGGAGAGAAAACAAAATTGTTACAACATATTTTCCTAACCAATATGTGTGAGACTTTGATATGTTGTGCAGGTGCCTGAAGCAGAAATCTATGTTTTCTAAATTCCCTGCTGCTGCTGCTGCTGCTAAGTCGCTTCAGTCATGTCTGACTCTGTGCGACCCCATAGACGGCAGCCCACCAGGCTCCCCTGTTCCTGGGATTCTCCAGGCAAGAACACTGGAGTGGGTTACCATTTCCTTCTCCAATGCGTGAAAGTGAAAAGTGAAAGTGAAGCCGCTCATTCGTGTCCGACTCTTTGCGACCCCATGGACTGCAGCCCACCAGGCTCCTCCGTCCCTGGGGTTTTCCAGGCAAGAGTGCTGGAGCGGGGTGCCATTGCCTTCTTCGCTACCATCTACTCCAATACCACTCTCCTTCAGTACTCCTGTTGCAACCTGAATCAAAATACTCTTAAGTTCCTTTTAAAAGTCATATAAAAATAAAGCAGGTTGTAACATCAAAGGTACAAACAGATATAAGATAAATTAGACTTTATCAAAATTAAAAACTCTGTGCTTCAAAGGACACTATCAAGAAAGGGGAAAAAAACAGAGAAAATTTTTGCAAATAACTTGTACATAGAACATATAAAGGACACCTACAACTCAATAATAAAAAGCCAAATCATACAGCTCAAAAATAGACAAAAGATTTGAGTAGGTATTTCTCTAAAGAAGGTTTACAAAAGGCAAAAATAAAAATGTTCAACATCAGTCATCAGAGAAATGGAAGTTAAAATCATGAGATATTACTTTACACACACTAGGATGGCTATCATCACAAAGACAAAGACAGTTAATAACAAAGATGTGGGAAAATCTGGAAACCTCACGAACTATTAAGGGAAGTATAAAATGGTACAGCTTCTTTGGAAAACAGTCTTAAAACATTAAACAAACATGTCATATGATCCCAGAAATTCATTCCTATGTTTATATCTTAAAAAAGTGAATATATAGCCACACAAAACTTGTACATGGGTGTTCACAGGAGCATTATTCATAATAGTCAGAAAGAAGAAAACAACCCAAATGTCTGTAAAATTGATCATTACAACAGAATATTATCCATCAGTGAAGAGTGAAGTACCAATACATGCAACAACACAACTGAATCTTGAAAACATCATACAAAGTGAAAGAAGCCAGTCACAAAGCTACATATTAAGTAATTCCATTTACATAAAATATTCAGCCCAGACAAATCCATAGAAATGGAAAATAGATCATGTTTTCCTAGAACTATAGGGGATGATGCGATTGGAAGATATGGCTAAGACAGGCAGGGTTTCTTTTGGGTGTGACTGATGTTCAGTCACTCAGTCGTCTCTGACTCTTTGCGACTCCATGGACTGCAGCATGCTAGGTCTCCCTGTCCCTCACCGTCACCAGGAGTCTGCTCAAACTCACATCCACCAAGTCGGTGATGCCATCCAATCATCTCATCCTCTGTCATCCCCTTCTCCTGCCCTCAATCTCTCCCAGCATCAGGGTCTTCTCCGATGAGTCATTGCTTCGCATCAGGTAGCCAAAGTATTGGAGCTTTAGGTTCAGCATCAGTCCTTCCAATGACTATTCAGGACTGATTTCCTTTAGAATGGACTGGTTGGATCTCCTTGCAGTCCAAGGGATTCTCAAGAGTTTTCTCCAACACCACAGTTCGAAAGCATCAAATCTTCGGTGCACAGCCTTCTTTATGGTCCAACTCTCACGTCCATACATGACTACTGGAAAAACCATAGCATAATAAAATGATTTTGAGGCATGATAAAATGTTCTAAAATTGATTGTGGTGATAGTTGTAAAAACCTGTGAATATATAAAAAGCCATAAAATTGTCCATTTTAAAATGGGTGGGGTGTATGGTGCTTTAATTATATCTTAATAAAACTCTTAAAAAACAAAAACAAAACATGTCTGGAACATGATGAAGAAGTGGTCCCCTATCTCTCCTGCATGCCAACAAAAAGCTCTACATATCTAGAAAAAAAAAACTAAAATTTTTAATCCAATATTGGAAAATACTTTTTAATAGAAATTAAAATCTTTTTCATAAACTAATTTGGAAGTTTGGAAACATTTTTGCCCTATTTAGTTTTCCCATAAAAGACCAGGCTTTTTTTTTTTTTTTTTCCAGTTTTAGTAGTGTTGGTCAAAATGGAAAAATAATATAATTTCACATTTAACTATAACAAGATTCCCTTTAGATATCCAGAGCAGAGCTAATCTCACCATCAGAAGTCATTTATGCTGGCACTGCATTACTCTTTTAATGGACAGAACCATGCCTGCTTTTCATAACACACACACACACTCACATGTGTGCACACACAGGCACCCAAGCCTACATACAGTTGTTACATGGAACAACTTGGGGACCTTCACCTGCAGTACCAAGGCAGGTCCAGGCTAAGCTAAGCATATACAACTGTTTAATTCTGGGTACTTATTATATGCCTAAAAGCAGCATTTGGGACCTTTATAGCTCCAGATTGAAACAAATCACAGAATCTCAGCATTTTAAAGCATTTACCAGCAGCTAAGTCTTACAGAGGCCTTCCAGTGTGAATAAAGCCAGTACAATCTTTCATTCCTATCTGATTCTGCTATAGTCATAGAGATGCCGTGCAAAGGATAAAATAACCATTTTTCATGACCTTCCTCATGTCTCTGAACAAAGCCCAGTGTCAAAATCTTTGAAAAGCTCGTATTATAGTAAAGAACAAGATTTTTTAAAAAATATTTGGAAGCATTCATGATACAGGAAAATAATTTCCTCTCTCTCTCCCATCCCAAAATAAAAAATAACCTTATGATGTGTTAGATTGAAATGTTTAAATATTGAACCAGTGCCAAAAAATGGTGCGTATGCCTCAATAAACTTCATGTAATTTAAAAATGATATTATTATCCCATCTGACAGAATGTCTTTCAGGACTTGAAGCTGTGTGGTTCAGATTAGGGGCTTTCTAATGAAAAATAAACGTGGAACACATTTGACTTACAAATATAGTGACATATATAATACTCACAAGACATATATTCAATGAGGTCCATTGGCAATTGCAAGTTACTAGTATCAATTTTGCTTCCTATGCAAGGCAATGGAGTCTTCTCTTGAATATTACATGCTGATAGTTGTAACAAAAACCTGCTTTCCAGGAAGGAAACAAAGCCGGCACTTAAGAAAGGCAACACAGTGCCTATACACACTGACTGAAATATCCTAAAACTTGGTATTTTAGAAATATGGACAACTGATTCTCTGTAATGAGGGTATAATATTCAATATGAAATACATGTATTCACTATAGTTGTCTGTGACATAATGTTAGATGTGTGGCCGAGAGTCATTTCTGCAGTCTCAGTTCTAGTTATTCCACTTTTTAATGATGAAATATATTCCATAAAACCAGTAACATAGAAGAAAAGGGCCCCCTTAGTCCACCTTTCTGTAGCCCTCTCTTTACCGGGAACACTTGATGCAAATAGCATCTCTTCTTTTGCTGCCTCCTACTTTGCTGCAAATCCTGGTAGAGAAAGCAAAGGAAGTGAGTAAGAAATGTTTAGACAGAGGGGGAGGGGTAGAGAAGGGGCCTTGTTCACTCAGCGGCTCTGAGCTCAGAGCAGGCACAAGATTGATGATGCTCCCTGGATGTACAGGAAGATCTTCTTGTGAAAGACTGCTCATGAGGCCTGATAGACTTGTCATCTCTTAATAAACATCTCGGATATGTTGGGAGGAGAAACTGTGAAATGTGCTGTGATCAGCACATTTTCCCTGGTGTATCTGCATTAGAACATCCTGGAAGACAGGGGTGCAAGCAGGCCAGTCTCTGGGCAGCCCTAGGGCCCCTTTCAAGGAAGTAGTCTTTCCTAATGGATATTGCCAATGATGGTGCTGACAGCACTCACTGACACCTGCTCCAGCTCTATAGACATTTTTAATAGTGTTGAATCAGTCATGCAGGCCACTTGGCCAGCACAAGACAGCTATCTGACCACTATAAAAACAGAAGAATCTGAAGACACAAATGGGGCCATAGCTTGGTGGCTGTGGTAGGGCTTTATGGTCTCAGCTTTGATATCTAAGCTTCATTTCCCCCTGTAGGAAATAACTCTCTTGACATTTTGAAGCCTTTTATGTATACCATGTGTGTGTGGCCAAATAGCAAGCTTGGTTATATACATTTTCATCTTGAAATAATTGCAATTAATAAGTTACAATGAAGCTGCAGTACAAGCTTCATTCCTAGGGGACCACATGTTGTTTATATTCCTATAAGTCAGCTATAGCTTGAAGTCAAAAAGGTCAGCTTCCACTGGAATTCAAGGAGGTTTGTAGAAGATATGTGATGGGTTGGGCAATGAGGAAGGGGGTGAAGTTGACTTCCAGAATCCTCTTCTAGAGTCCTCCTTTGTCCTCTGCAATACCCAAGGCAACCACTCTTTATTACTCTCCTACTCATCGTATCCCCAGTAGAGCAACAGCGAACTGCACACGTGGCAGCTTCATTCCTCTTCTTAGTCCCCCACCTTTCAAGGTAAACAGCCTAGTAGAAAGCCTCTGCAGGTCTGCTTGCTGAGAAAACTGGGAAAGCAGCTATTCTGTGATGGTGTGGATGGAGTCAGCTGCATAGCTTTGTCAAAGAAACCTTTTATTAGGTTCTTTCAGAAATATCAGCTATTCCATGGAAATACTAGAATTCACTTTATAAAAGCCCCTAAGCTCAACTTCCCTGATGCTAGGAAAGATTGAAGGAAGGAGAAGGGAACAACAGAGTATAAGATGGTTGGATGGCATCACTGACTCAATGGACATGAGTTTGAGTAAAGTCCAGGAGTTGGTGATGGACAGGGAGGCCTGGCATGCTGCAGTCCATGGGGTTGCAAAGAGTCGGACATGACCGAGCAACTGAACGGAACTGAACTGAACTGAAACTCAACTCAGGCAGTACAGCAAAGATGTAAGAAACCTTGCTCCAAGCAAGATCAGCTTTGCTTTGATTCCAGGCTCTACCACTTTAACTGGACAGCTTTACCAGTTCTTATAATTCCCTTCTACCATTCTCCTTTCTCATCTGTGGGGGTCATTCATGGATAATATCTTATACACAATCACCACTCAGAATTTAGGGCTATTATTATTATCATAGCTTGTTATTATCATTATGCTTGTTATTATCATCGTGCTTGTTATTACCAGGATTGACTGAAATTCCCTTCATTAATTTAACATTTATTGATCATGATCTCTGTGCTATGTGTGGTCAAAGATGATGAAAAACATGGAGCCTGAAATGAATGTGTTTTACCTCCCACATCAATCTAAGTACAAAAATATTCACAGAAACAAGCGATTCCTAGACTATTTCAGGTTGCGGACAAAAAGTAGAAGATAATCATGATAACTAAAGCACTTCATTTGGCTTTGCATCCACCGCTTCTTTCCCAATTAACTCTTGGTGTTCTTGAGTGGTTTCTTGAGGGTTCATGAAATAGTTCCCTCAGCTAAAAGATACTCCCTGTATCCTTTGGCTTCAGTTTACCCTACTGGTGTCTCTTTTTACTGTCATTCTCAATAAATCAAATTTGCATCTGTCTTTGGAAGACCCTTTTGAAGAGGAGCAGAGAATTTTTAAATGTTGACTTGGTCCTCCAAGCCAGACTGAGCTCCCCAGTTTGACAGACTCCACCACTACAAATTAATTGTCATATATATCACTTCACATTTCATACATATTTTATATTTCCTGCCAGGACATTACATAGGTTTTGCAAATACCCTTTCCCATAAATTCACTGATTCCAAAAGCCAGTGATGCATGCTGAGGGCATCCAAACTGCTGCCGAACCTAGGAGGCCACCCCAGCACCTTACTTTGCCTGCTTCTTCCCCATGCCAGCTACCTTTGGCACATGGGAGATGCTTCATGGAATGCACTGACTGACTGCTCAGTCTGACATGTCCATCTCTCATTGGTACCTGCTCTTAACCACAGCTCCGAAGAGGAGGTACTTTACGTGACATTTGATTATTTAAGCTACAAAATAAGAAGTCCCATCATCTCAACATATCAGGGAGATCTTAATGAAACAGCATTTTATTTTCTTTTCTCTTTATTGCTTCTCTTCCTCACCCATGTAAGTCTTGGAAGAGCCGCAGAAAACAATAGGAGAACATCCTATTGCTCTCAAAACAGTGTGGGTGCACGCGCATATTTGTTTTTGTGTGCATGCCCGGTTGCTCAGTCACATCCAACTCTTTGCGGCTCCATGGACTGTAGCCTGCCAAACTCTTCTGTCCATGGGATTGTTCAGGCAAGAATACTGGAGTGGGTTGCCATTTCCTTCTCCAGGGAATCTTCCTGACTGAGGGATCAAACCTGCATCTTCTGCATCTCCTGCATTGGCAAGCAGATCCTTAACTACTGAGCCACATGGAAAGCCCATATATTTGTCTTTACTCCCTACTTATTCCAGGATGTTCAGAGAACTTTATCAGTCAGAGATATATTCTGCTGCGGGTAACAGAAAATCCCTCAGAGAGCGGCATGCACAAAGAAAGGAAGTAGTTGCTGTGTGGAACAAGTTCAGGGTAGGCAGTCTAAGTCTGGAGAGAGGCTCAATGGCCTCTGGACCCTTCTATCTTAGGGTTGCACCACCCTTACTGCGGGGTCTCATCTTTTGTGTGTGTGTGTGTGTGTGTGTTGTGGTGGGGGGTTGTCATAAGATACTCTGCCACCATGTTGTTCCTACAACCCCGGGGCCCTAACTAGACTGTCTTCCCCTTTCTACCTTTCAGAGTACTGATTTGGTTCCTTCATGCATTATTTCCAGAGCTTATAGTTAGAAGAGAGGAACATGAAAAAAATGAGACCATGGTCTTGCTGCTCACTATTTTTAGAATTCCATTTTTACTTATCTATAGTGTTTCTGAATGTATCACTTTGTACAGATTTTTACATTGTATTAAGTATTATATACTATACATATTATTTCATTATACATATTATTCTCTATATGTACATAATTTATCACAGTCCAACCATGTCTTCATTTTTTAGTTCAAGATTAGAAAACTTTCCAGCTATTAATTCCCTTTGTTCTTCCCTATTATAATATTATCATCATCTTAGTTATTTCTCTACATACTTTGAGAACCACTTAAGACAATACTTTTTTTTCCTTCAGTAGTCTATTATATTTATCCCTAATTTTTCTTTTTGTGTTGTTCTTTCTTCTTTATTGATGTTCCAAAGATTCCTTCTTTCATCATTTCCTTTCTATTTAGATTTTTTTTTCTAGCCATTCTTTTAGGGTAGGTCTGCTGGGGACAAATATTCTTAGTTTTACTTCATCTGAGAATGTCTTGACCTCTTCCTCTTTTCTGACAGATATTTTCTCTGGATATAGATTTCTATATTAACAGTTCTTTTCCTGCAGCACTTGAAAAATGTTTTGCTACTTCTTTTATTTTTATTTATTTTTTTTTTTTTTAATTTTATTTTATTTTTAAACTTTACAATATTGTATTGGTTTTGCCAAATATCGAAATGAATCCACCACAGGTATACATGTGTTCCCCATCCTGAACCCTCCTCCCTCCTCCCTCCCCATACCATCCCTATGGGTCGTCCCAGTGCACCAGCCCCAAGCATCCAGTATCGTGCATCGAACCTGGACTGGCAACTCGTTTCATATATGATATTATACGATTTCAGTGCCATTCTCCCAAATCATCCCACCCTCTCCCTCTCCCACAGAGTCCAAAAGACTGTTCTATACATCAGTGCCTCTTTTGCTGTCTCGTATACAGGATTATTGTTACCATTTTTCTAAATTCCATATATATGCATTAGTATACTGTATTGGTGTTTTTCTTTCTAGCTTACTTCACTCTGTATAATAGGCTCCAGTTTCATCCACCTCATTAGAACCGATTCAAATGTATTCTTTTTAATGGCTGAGTAATACTCCATTGTGTATATGTACCACAGCTTTCTTATCCATTCATCTGCTGATGGACATCTAGGTTGCTTCCATGTCCTGGCTATTATAAACAGTGCTGTGATGAACATTGGGGTACATGTGTCTCTCTCAATTCTGGTTTCCTCAGTGTGTATGCCCAGCAGTGGGATTGCAAGATGGCAGCAGCACTTCCAAGCATCATGACTGAAATCCAGACCAAGAGAAGAAAAAAGAGCAAAAAGTTGTGTGAATAACTCTATCCTGTTTAAAGAATTTCCCAGAAATCTTATCTAGCAACTGCCACTTACATTTCTGTGAACAGAACAATGCTTCATATTAATCTCCAATTTCAAGGAAGTCTGAAGAAGATAATTTTTTAAGCAGGTTTCCTGCCACTCCAAATAAAGTAAGTTTTGTCATCAAAGGAGAGAGTAGATATTAGATAGGTAATTAGCAGTGTCTGCCAAAAGAATAGGGTTTGATATAGCAAAAAAGTGTCATCAAAGACATTTGCAAAAGAAAATTTCAAGACTTCTAAGACTAATTTCAAGACTCTTGAAATAGGAAAAGGAGTTCATCAAGGCTGTATATTGTCACCCTGCTTATTTAACTTATATGCAGAGTACATCATGAGAACGCTGGACTGGAAGAAACACAAGCTGGAATCAAGACTGCCGGGAGAAATATCAATAACCTCAGATATGCAGATGACATCACCCTTATGGCAGAAAGTGAAGAGGACTTCTAAGACTTCTAACTTCTAAGAAGAATCTTTATTTTAGGTGGATAGCACTTTACAAAAAGCATAACAGGATGTTAAAGTAGGACATTTTCTTCAACTGCAGCTCCTAAGGCCAAGAGTGAAACGATAGGGGTCAAGTACACCTGCATGGCCAGGTAAGATTATGGGCATTCTGTATAGAATTGGCAGCAGGAATAGCTGAGAACTGGTCTTCCATACTTTAGCTGAACACACACCTCCAGCTGACATAAAAAGGCTCACCTCAAGTCAAATGGAAGGCCTATAAAAGAATCACCTGTAGGCTCGACTTGTGTCCCATGAAATCAAGGCACCCAAGCACTGGTACCTGATTCTCTCCTGAGAAAAACAAGATAAGAAAATCATGTAAAGTCACAGCCTTGGGACAGAGCAAAAAGAGGTAGCTGCCTTCAGAGTAAAATGTACTTCTCCCAAGAACTGGGCAAAAGTATATGTTTTTCAGAACTAAGTGTAGAACCTCATAGAAAAGAAATACCCTGGGTTTATTTGAAACTGGATTTCAACTAAAAGAAGGCCAGGGGTGCATACTCGACTGCTGTCATTATGAGTAGGATGAGTTATGTCCTGGTTGTCCAGGGGCAATCCCATGGGACAACTGCTGTCCCAGTATCCCAGCAACTCTACTGATAGCTCCTCCTTACAATCTCAAAAGTGTCCACTTCAGATGACAAATTACATGCTCACTTGGTAATGAAGGACTCTCATTGACACACAGAGCTGGATTATCAGCCTGCAGTTTCTCAAGATCTTAATCTGCAAGGGTCCTAAAGCATCACTAGGAAGGTACCTAGCAAAACTACTTATGAGGGATATTGTTTATGTGAATAATAGAATGACTTTAAGGTGCCAATTAAGGAGAAGCAGAGTCATAGGTAGTAACAGCAGATGATTGATAAACTGCTTTCTCAGGATGGTACCTCCAGATAACTGGTGGAACTCATTTTGCCAATAGAAAATTCTGAAAGAGATGGGAATATCAGACCACCTAATCTGCCTTTTGAGAAATATATATGTAGGTCAGGAAGCAACAGTTAGAACTGGACATGAAACAACAGACTTGTTCCAAATAGGAAAAGGAGTTTGTCAAGGCTGTATATTGTCACCCTGCTTATTTAACTTATATGCAGAGTACATCATGAGAAATGCTGGACTGGAAGAAACACAAGCTGGAATCAAGATTGCCAGGAGAAATATCAATAACCTCAGATATGCAGATGACATCACCTTTATGGCAGAAAGTGAAGAGGAACTAAAAAGCCTCTTGATGAAAGTGCAAGTGGAGAGTGAAAAAGTTGGCTTAAAGCTCAACATTCAGAAAACGAAGATCATGGCATCTGGTCCCATCACTTCATGGGAAATAGATGGGGAAACAGTGGAAACAGTGTCAGACTTTATTTTTCTGGGCTCCAAAATCACTGCAGATGGTGATTGCAGCCATGAAATTAAAAGACGCTTATTCCTTGGAAGGAAAGTTATGACCAACCTAGATAGCATATTCAAAAGCAGAGACACTACTTTGCCAACAAAGGTCCATCTAGTCAAGGCTATGGTGTTTCCTGTGGTCATGTATGGATGTGAGAGTTGGACTGTGAAGAAGGCTGAGTGCCGAAGAATTGATGCTTTTGAAGTGTGGTGTTGGAGAAGACTCTTGAGAGTCCCTTGGACTGCAAGGAGATCCAACCAGTCCATTCTGAAGAAGATCAGCCCTGGGATTTCTTTGGAAGGAATGATGCTGAAGCTGAAACTCCATTACTTTGGCCACCTCATGCGAAGAGCTGACTCATTGGGAAAGACTCTGATGCTGGGAGGGATGGGGACAAGAGGAGAAGGGGACGACAGAGGATGAGATGGCTGGATGGCATCAGTGACTCGATGGACGTGAGTCTGGGTGAACTCCGGGAGTTGGTGATGGACAGCCTGGCGTGCTGCGATTCATGGGGTCGCAAAGAGTCAGACACAACTGAGCGACTGAACTGAACTGAACTAGTTTGAATGGATCAGAGGAATAGAAGAAAACATGTTACAAGAGATCTTCTGATGCATTCTCCAATATAGAATTCAGTGGTAAATATACATTGAACAAGCAGACGAAGGAGGTATCAGTTTAAAGTGGGGCTAAATACCTTCTGTAGATTCTCATGTGTATCGGTCAAGCGTTGTCAGTGTGTCATAATTTCTGAAATTATAAAGTATCAGGCGCTTCATTTCTCTACAACATCATTTTGGGGCTCACAACGCCCACAGGGTGTTTCTTAGATGTGAAAACCATCCCTGTGTGCACAGCAGGACCAATGCTGGGATAGCAAATCATCTTTTCTGGATGCAGACTCTGTCACAATTACATTTGCTATGCCCCCCAGAGTGTAAAGAGGAAAAACAGAGGAGAAAGAAAAGGAGCCAAATAGAGCACATAAGCCACATGGATTAACAATATCCTGACAATAGAGCATTAAATTAGTTTTCTTCACATCATTGATAAAAACAAATGTTGATTAGGACAAAGCTAACCACCTCCTGGACTTCCCAAGTGGCACTAGTGGTAAAGAACCCACCTGTAAGTGCAAATAGATGTAAGAGACACAGATTTGATCCCTGGGTTGGCAAGATCCCTTGGAGGAGATCAAGGAACTCATTCCAGTTTTCTTGCTTGGAGAATCCCCACGGACAAAGGAGCCTGGCAGGGTACAGTTCATAGGGTCGCAAAAAGTCACACATGACTGAAGCATTTCAGCAAGCAAGCCAGCAACCACTTCCCAATGGCACCACTTCTAAACACCATCACACTGGGTATTAGAATTTAACATATGAATCTTGCTGGGACACAGACACTGAGTTCATAACACCTGCCCTACTGGAAGCCAAGTCTGCTAGGTCAACTTGGTTTCCCTAATATTGTCATCTAATAATACTGTTGATGAAATATACATGGCTGGTCTGGATGGGCTTTTTCTTTGTGAACCCAAGAGAGACTGAGCCCTTAGTTGTCATTACTAGCTTTTCTAAATGTCTACACATTGCAGCATCTTGCTAGGGAACAGTGCCAGCCTTGTCAGGATTTATAAAATTCATCTTTTTTTGTTTGGGAATCAAAATAGCATTTGCCCATTTAGACTTCTGGCATCTCTCTGATTTACCATGATTCTGCAAAGATCACACATTTCAATAAAAGTTGCCAGATATTAAATGCTTACTAGATATCAATCAGTGTGCTGAAAGCTCTTACATACATTATCTCCCATACAAAAAGATTAATGGACCCTGTCTAATCGTAACACATGTGAACACAAAATGCTAATTTTTAAACACTTTTAAGCCAGCATTATAGAATTTCTTTATTTTTCTACAAAACTTGGTTGTCCTCAAGTTCTCCTGTCTACCAAGTCACACTACATCTCTAGTATCCTAAAGGTCACCATCTGAGTCCCTGTTCCAGCTGACCTCTGGCAGCCTGGTGTCTTTCATAAATCTTGAGGATTCCAAGGAGAGTTTACTTAGTCCTGGTGTCATTTGTCACCTCTGAGAATAGCTTTTCTGGACTTTGTAAGACACTGTGAAAGTGCTGCACACAATATGCCAGCAAATTTGGAAAACTCAGCAGTGGCCACAGGACTGGAAAAAGTCAGTTTTCATTCCAATCCCAAAGAAAGGCAATGCCAAAGAATGCTCAAACTACCACAGAGTTGCACTCATCTCACACGCTAGTAAAATAATGCTCAAAATTCCCCAAGCCAGGCTTCAGCAATACGTGAACCATGAACTTCCAGATGTTCAAGCTGGCTTTAGAAAAGGCAGAGGAACCAGAGATCAAATTGCCAACATCCGCTGGATCATCAAAAAAGCAAGATAGTTCAAGAAAAACATCTATTTCTGCTTTATTGACTACGCCAAAGGCTTTGACTGTGTGGATCACAATAAACTGTGGGAAATTCTTCAAGAGATGGGAATCCCAGACCACCTGATCTGCCTCTTGAGAAATTTGTATGCAGGTCAGGAAGCAATAGTTAGAACTGGACATGGAACAACAGACTGGTTCCAAATAGGAAAAGGAGTATGTCAAGGCTGTATATTGTCACCCTGCTCATTTAACTTATATGCAGAGTACATCATGAGAAACGCTGGACTGGAAGAAACACAAGCTGGAATCAAGATTGCTGGGAGAAATATCAATAACCTCAGATATACAAATGACACCACCCTTATGGCAGAAAGTGAAGAGGAACTAAAAAGCCTCTTGATGAAAGTGCAAGTGGAGAGTGAAAAAGTTGGCTTAAAGCTCAACATTCAGAAAACGAAGATCATGGCATCTGGTCCCATCACTTCATGGGAAATAGATGGGGAAACAGTGGAAACAGTGTCAGACTTTATTTTTCTGGGCTCCAGAATCACTGCAGATGGTGACTGCAGCCATGAAATTAAAAGACGCTTATTCCTTGGAAGGAAAGTTATGACCAACCTAGATAGCATATTCAAAAGCAGAGACACTACTTTGCCAACAAAGGTCCATCTAGTCAAGGCTATGGTTTTTCCAGTGGTCATGTATGGATGTGAGAGTTGGACTGTGAAGAAGGCTGAGTGCCAAAGAATTGATGCTTTTGAAGTGTGGTGTTGGAGAAGACTCTTGAGAGTCCCTTGGACTGCAAGGAGATCCAACCAGTCCATTCTGAAGGAGATCAGCCCTGGGATTTCTTTGGAAGGAATGATGCTGAAGCTGAAACTCCATTACTTTGGCCACCTCATGCGAAGAGCTGACTCATTGGGAAAGACTCTGATGCTGGGAGGGATGGGGGCAAGAGGAGAAGGGGACGACAGAGGATGAGATGGCTGGATGGCATCAGTGACTCGATGGACGTGAGTCTGGGTGAACTCCGGGAGTTGGTGATGGACAGCCTGGCATGCTGCAATTCATGGGGTCGCAAATAGTGGGACACAACTGAGCAACTGGTCTGATCTGAAGATGCTTCTCCAGACTACTGTGATGTTCCTCACTTACATTCCATTGTTTGAGCAGCCCCTCTCTAATTTGCCGAATAGAGCTAACACTAGGCATTATAATCAATAAACTGGCTTCAGCCCCTGAGACAACACAATCCCACGCCCACCTTAAAACTCAGAAATATGATGGGTATAGTAGAGTGTGAGGAAAATGAAGGAAAAAGGGAGGATATCTTTTTTATTTTAAATTCCTCTATTTTCCCCCCATACTCTCACACGGATACTCCAGTCTCCCATATGACATTTTTATGTACCAGAGCCCTCTTTCTGAAAAAAAGAAGTTGGAAAAAATAATATAGGTTGAATCAGTGACCAAGAATAAAAGCAATGCAGAATAAAAGAGGAAGTTTCAAGCCACACAGATGAATCATCTATTGATGCCACAGATACTGCCTTTTTTTGAAGCATCTATTGTGTTCCCTCTTTGGAGTTGTTTATTAGAAACTAAATATCTTCCAAGGAGCAAAATTCCCATACTTTCATGGTGACTTTAATTTCTGAAAACAGGCAAAAGGTGTTTGGAACTAAGTCTGACAATTAAGGTGAGTAATGTGTTTCTAGGTCAAAAACCAGATGTGACAATATTGCAATGATAGTGATGTTTTTTGTAACTGGGGAAGTAGCTGTTAAGGATATTCCCAGAGAGGCACTTACAAAGATGTTTGAGCAATTGCAGTGTGAGTATTTTGAAGCCCAACACGCACCAGGAAACATGGTATCATGACTAGAACCTATCCTTGTTGGTTAATTCTAGGGATAAAGCCACATTCTGCAACTCACTTTGTCAATTTGGAAACATCGTTTGGTCATTTTTCTTTTCATATTGCTCAGCTGCAGTAAGTGAATAATGTCTGCCTTGAAAAAATTGTTGTGAGGGTTCTTATGCCAGATAAGTGGGCCATGGAGCTCAGGAGATAACACTTCTACTTTCACTCTTTCCATGGGCAAAGCTAAGACATTTGAAAATCCTTGTCTGCTTCTAATCTCAAGGTGGATGTTTTAGAATTAATGAAAAAAATAATGTCCCTGTTAAAACATTCTGTCTCTATGTTTCAATGTATACAGGAGCAGAGGAATTAGTTTTGAGTGTTCAGGAGGCAAATATATTGAATGGATAAGAAAAAAATGTATAAAATCCAAATAGTCATAAACAGTGAGATTATCTGTTGAGATAATCCTACTTGCCTATCGCATACTTTTCATCACTTTGCTGCCTCAGAGGTGACGAGTCCAGGCTGAGCTGACATAGCAACAGAACCCAGAGTAAACTATACAGATATTTACTGAACTGAAATTTTCTTTTATAGAATGTATTTTTATACACACACACATGCTACACAGAGAATGAGAAAGTGAAGCCTGGGAGAAATATCCCGTCTGGAAATCCTACCTTGGGACAATATAATGAGGAGGTATATAGAAGCACAGTTTCCCGTGGTAACAGCCTTTATTGTAGAAATTTTGTCAGCAACCGGGTGTACTTATTATTAAAGCTAATTTAAATAATAATAGCAATATTTATGAAGCTACTAAGCACTGTACTAAATGCTATGGCCACATGATCATAGCTGCTTTGGTTTAGTATAAAAGTCAGTATCCACTAGTCACATAGTCAAGAATGAATTTTTATGGATACAAATACAGATTATATAGATGTATCAATTACCAAGTAAAAGACATCAGCTTCCCCAAAATGTACAGGGAGTGTGGATTCCTTGGCACATCCACTGGAGTCGGGAATAGGCCAGGCCAACAAGGTGGAGACTATCAGACGCCAGAGGGAGGAAAAGAGGTCATGAGGGCAAGGAGACAACCCACTATTCTAAAGCAAATCATTTACTTTTGAATTGCTGGTGATTTTACAAAAGAGATGAGTTCTGCAGCGAGGGCAGCCATGTTTCACCAGCAGACAGAGTTATGGGGTCAGTCTGAATTCCATAAAGCTGCAGAGGCTTCTGAAAGGCACTATATGGGCCTCAATAAACAACAATGATCAGGTTAACCTCTTGCTTCTGAGATGCTCCTGACTTTCTGTTTGCAGCAGGACCTGATTTGGGGCATGGTTAACAGCATTCCCCACTGATGCTGCCCTTTACAAAGCAAGTGCATTGTGACAAAAGGACAGAAGGTAATCTCAGAATCTAAGTCCACTTGGATGAGTATGAATATTGGAATTTAGTGTGAAGGTATTTTACATTATCGCCATCCCATTTAAGCCAAATAAAGAGAAAGCACTCCTCGGCAGAGGTTTTATTTTGTTTAAAGTCCCTCTGATGGGTTTCTGCTCTTAGAAGTTATATAACAAAGTGGGGGCATAACAGATAGAGGCAGTGGGACGAGAGTTGGACATACCTGTATTTGAAGCCGTAATGAGAGCTTGGAGGTAACAAGGGGGGTGATTTGGATAATAATTAATAACCCGAGTTCCAGGCGCCACTGGAGCAGCATGCAAATTCAATGACCCCGCAGTGGTACCTCTTGAAGAAGAAGGTGCTTTATTGCCTCTGTCAGGCGTTCCCTTCTCAGCTGTGATTCCTTCCAGCCTCGGTGGTTTGCATACTGCGGCTAAACATTAAGCAGTAATGAATAACAACCCAGACACTCTGCACACTGCAGTGAGAAGCTGCCATAATTGGCTCCCCCAGCCTCACCGTTCTCTCCCCCTCTGCAGAGGAGAGGAGGCCACTCATGGCAAGCACTTTGACAAAATGCAAAGGGCATGGGAGCCACCACAGTACTCAGAGGACACAGAAGTGATTGTGCCAAATCCATACTTATACTTTCTCCAAAGATACAGAGCCTACTGACTGGAGATATGAAGTATGCAGTTCCCCTCACATCTTGTACTGGGAAGTACAAGATTCTAAGGGACCAGGTAAGTATTGGAATTCTTGATATATGTATGTGCTTCCTGGGCTTCTTCCCCCTATTTTGGGTTTGGGTTTAGATTGCAAAACTGTAGGGATGAGAAGATCCACAAGAAAGATCGAAGGACATGAACCCTAATTTGGATTTTGTTTTCTCTGATCATATCTAAGATTTTTGTTGTTGCTATTTTTAATGTCAGACTCAGTGCTCAGCCCTCTGTTCTAATTTAACTCTGCCACTACACAGATGATCCTGAACAGGCTGGAAGGCCATTCTGAATTGCAAATAGCAATAATATCAGTCAAAGGTACTGAAAATGAAATGAAATAGTAAGTTTAAGAATATATCTAAAACTTAAAGTCCTATATACAAAAGTTCTATTCATGTCTAGCTTCCATTCCATATCCCAATTTTTAAACTTTTATGTTGCAATACAATAAAAGGCCTACTTTCTATATTTTGGATTCTTTAATAAGGATAAGCCTCTGACATTTTGGCTTAAGTGATTAGATTTAACTGAAAATTAAATTCTGTACTTTTTACTAGTTGACAGACCCAGTGACTAGCTTAACTAGAGGCCTAGGAATAAGGTCAATAACAGATAGTAAACATTAGCCCAGTGGACTCTTCAATGTTGAACATTGAAACTATTTTTTTTTAATTTATGGAAATGTTTATTGAAATGTAGTTGATTTACAACATTGTGTTAGTTTCATGTGTAGAGAAAAATGGTTCAGTTATACTTATACATATATGTATATACATTCTTTTCTAGTTTCTTTTCTATCATAAGTTATCACAAAATACTGAATATAGTTCCCTCTGCTATACAGTAGGTCTTTGTTGGTTATCTATTTTGTATATAGTATTGTTTATATTTTAAAACTACGCTCCTAATTTACCCCCTACTTTTTCCTTTGGTAACCATAAGTTTGTTTTCTATGTGAGTTTATTTCTGTTTTGCAAATAAATTCATTTATATCGTTTTTTAGATTTCTCACATAAGCAATATCATGTGACATTTGTCTTTGCCTGACTTACTTCACTTAGTATGATAACTTCTAGGTTCATCGATGTTGCTGCAACTGGCATTATTTCATTCTTTTTTATAACTCAGTAATATCCCATTGTGTATATATACCACATCTTCTTTATCCACTCATATGCCATGGACACTCAGGTTGCTTCCGTGTCTTGGCTATTGTAAATAGTGCTGCTATGAACATTGGGGTGCCTGCAACTTTTCAAATTGGAGTTTCCTCTGGATATATATATATATATATATATATATATATATAGGAGTGGAATCACTGAATCATATGATACTTCTATCTTTAGTTTTTTAAAAAATCTCCCTACTGTTCTGTACAGTGACCGCATCAATTTCCATTCCCACCAACAGTGTGTGTGTGGGGTCCCTTTCTCCACACATTTTCAGCATGTATTATTTGTGGACTTTTTGATAATGACCATTGTGACAAGTCTGAGATGATACCTCATTGCAACTTTGATTTTTATCTAATAATTATAAATGTTGAGCACATTTTCATGTGTCTGTTGGACATCTGTATGTCTTCTTTGGGGAAAAGAAAAAAACTTCTAGAAAGCAAGTACTTGGTACTTACATGTATAACACATATACTGCTATTCTTTCAATTTTACGTAGTAGAAATTTAACTGAGATTATCATTTGATATTCAATTGTTCCACATAGCTATTTGAATCACATTTAGAATAGTTATTTAACTTGGTAATTTATAAGCACAAGGATTTGAAATGAATAAATTAATACCATGGTGAGCAGTTCAGCCAAATCATTAAAAGCAAAGGCTTTTAACAGAGACTATAAGGAACAATGATTTCTTGGAAGGCGATTAACAGGATAACCTTAATTTAGACAGATAGTCACCAAACATTGCACAAACATTGTGCAGGCAAGATGTGATAATCAGAGGAAGAGGCTGTATCATAGGGTTGGAGAAGAAGCCAAAGTTCAGATCACTTAGGACTTTGTGATAAGGACTGATAGTAGTCTCTTCCCTTACAGGACAAGCTAGATTTTTTTTTTTTTTTTTTTTTTTTTTGAGGTTGGAAATGTTCTTGAATAAAATATCATCTTTCTTAGCCGCCTTTGACTATAAATATGGACATGTGATTAGATTTTGCCCAAGGAGACTTAGCAGAACTTAGCTAAGAACATCCAGAAAGCTTTCTTTAACTTCTGTTCTTTATCCCCTCTTTTCCCTTTCTTTCTTCCCATTTGAAAAATACATGTAATAGCTACAGGTTCTCTTACATTATGACCATGGGCCACACTGAGGATGGATGCCAAGGTGAAGAATAACAGACTAACACAGTTGAGAGGCCCAGGGTCCCTCATGACTTTCTGGAGGCACCAAGCCACTACTAGATGAATGTATTCAGAGTTTTTCTACATGGAAGAATAAACCTTTGATTTGTTTAAATACCATAGTTGGATATTTGTTTCAGCAGCTGAACACAATTTCTTGTAGACCCAGACATCAAAAAAGGACTTTTATTTTATTTTCCCTGTGATGAGAAGCCAAGAAACTTTTAATTTTTTTAATATAAATTTATTTATTTTAATTAGAGGCTAATTATTTTACAATATTGTATTGGTTTTGCCATACATCAATATGAATCCACCACAGGTGTACATGTGTTCCCCATCCTGAACCCCTCCCATCTCCCTCCCCATACCATCCCTCTGGGTCATCCTAGTGCACCAGCCCCGAGCATCCTGTATCATGCATCAAACCTGAACTGACGATTCATTTCACATATGATATTATACATGTTTCACACATAAAACACAAGATCCAATTCACATATTTTAAAAAGAAAACTGACTGTTATATGGAGAATGGATTGAAGCTGAAGGAAAGAGGGAAAGCAAGGAGGTTAATTAGAAATGTTCAGCCTTAGTTCAAATGAGAAATCAATATAGCTTTGAGTTGGGTGGTGCGAATAGGAATGGGGAGAATAAATATTTTAGAGGTTGAAAATCTAGGGGATAGTGAAAAATTTGATGAGCGGTGAGAAAGACGCAGATTACTTACCAATAAACTTCAGGTTTTTTAACTGCTATTTAAAACCACTTTAGTTGAGAATGTGGGAAAATAAAAGGAAAAATATAAAAGGAAAATAAAAGGAAAAGCTATGCAAACATTTAGAGGTAGAGTAAAAAAGGAAAAGCCATCAGTGAAAAATGAGATGGAGATGTCTGAGAGGTAAGGGGAAAAAGGAGTGTGGGGTTACAGAACTCAAGAGAGAAGAAAGTTTCAAGAAAGAAAGAATGGCCAGAGGTGTTGAATGTTGTTGAGAATTCAAGTAAGATGAGACTCAAGAAAACATTAATCAAATATGGAAACATGGTAGCCAACATGATGGTAGCTACTTGTAGACATGGAAATCAGATTGATTGGGTTAAAGAGTTCTGACAGACCCTTCCACTAAAAACAACTGGAAAAGCTGGGGTATACTCACACAGATACACACATTTATCTGCTTGAGTCATTATAAATATAATAAAGTTCTAACTAATCATGCAACCAAGATCCAGAAGAATGTAAGCCAAAGAGTTGAGCACAGCATTTGAGGAAATTTCCTCTTCGCAGCATCTCCTGTTCCCAGGAGAGGAAGCTGAAAGAGGACAGGAAGACAAAATCAGAGTCCTGGGACTACCAATAAGGAGTGTGCTAGTGACTCTTCCTCCCTCTGTGCTCAACAGGAAAAAGCTACAAAGTAGAAGTAACAGTGATTCAGCATTCAAGAGGTTCTTGTTCAAATACTGAATTAACTCAAATCTATAATCTATAGGCATTGACCTGTATTACCTAAATTACCTAAAATCTATAATTACTTTTTCCCTAGTAGGCTGTGATGCAAACTAAATACCCTGAAAGAAGAATATCACTCTTTTCTCAAATTATTTCTATAAACTGTGATAAAATAATACCAGCCTGGCACTTAAAAAAATTCAAGCACATATGATGGAAAGCTACATTAAATAATAAACAACAGCATACTTTAAGGCAAGAAGCAATGCTGCAAACTGAGGACTTTTTAAAATGATGGAAAGGTAAATTCACCAAGAAGATAAAACAATTTAAACTTCTTTATGGTTAATAATAACCCAAAACAGATACAGAATTTTGAAATATTGACAGAACTGAAGAATTCCATAAAATGTCCAATCATTATGCAAGATCAAGTGTTTTTTCTCAACAACTAATAGAACAAACAGGTATTTTTTTTAAAGATTAGGAGGATATAGAAGATTTGAACATGATTAGTAAACTTTATTTAATTGACAGAGCACTGTGCCAGTCACTTCAGAATAAAAATTCTTTCAACAACACAGAGATATTTACCAAAATTGACCATAAAGTACATCACAGCAAACTCAAAAATATTGAGACTATGTTGCTTGTTCCCTACTATAACATCGAAAACTAGAAATCAACAATGAAAAGATAACTATAAATCCCTATATTCCAAGTGTTAATAAATTAATCAACATACTATTTGTTTGTTTTTCTAAATTTTCAGTTTGTACCATATATTTTAAAAGTTAGCACAGATTTCCTAGTTCTATTCATCGAAGAGGCCCAGAAGAGGCCCAAACCAAAAAGGAATAAGCACCACTAAAGCCTATGTTATGGTCTCTAAATGTCATTTCTCATTAAAGAAACCAATAATCTTTGGATTTCAAGCATCTAATCAATATACCTTTAAATAACATGATTCAAAGAAGAAATCTCAATGGAAATTGGCTGACAATGAAAATGTAACACTTAATAATTTGCAACAGGTGGTTAAAGGTATGCCACATCGAAGAAATGTGGTCATGCCTTAAAATTAAGGAACTAGTTCAGTTCAGTTCAGTCGCTCAGTCGTGTCCGACTCTTTGCGACCCCATGAATCGCAGCACGCCAGGCCTCCCTGTCCATCACCAACACCTGGAGCTCACTCAGACTCAAGTCCATCGAGTCAGTGATGCCATCCAGCCATCTCATCCTCTATCGTCCCCTTCTCCTTCTGCCCTCAATCCCTCCCAGCATCAGAGTCTTTTCCAACGAGTCAACTCTTCACATGAGGTGGCCAAAGTACTGGAGTTTCAGCTTTAGCATCATTCCTTCCAAAGAACACCCAGGGCTGATCTCCTTTAGGATGGACTGGTTGGATCTCCTTGCAGTCCAAGGGACTCTCAAGAGTCTTCTCCAACACCACAGTTCAAAAGCATCAATTCTTCAGGGCTCAGCTTTCTTCACAGTCCAACTCTCACATCCATACATGACCACTGGAAAAACCATAGCCTTGACTAGACGGACCTTTGTTGGCAAAGTAATGTCTCTGTTTTTCAATATGCTATCTAGGTTGGTCATAACTTTTCTTCCAAGGAGTAAGCGTCTTTTAATTTCATGGCTGCAGCCACCATCTGCAGAGATTTTGGAGCCCCCAAAAATAAAGTCTGACACTGTTTCCACTGTTTCCCCATCTATTTCCCATGAAGTGATGGGACTAGATGCCATGATCTTCATTTTCTGAATGTTGAGCTTTAAGCCAACTTTTTCACTCTCCTCTTTCACCTTCATCAAGAGGCTTTTTAGTTCCTATTCACTAGTAATACATTCCGAAAGTTAGAAGAGCCTTGTTGGTGCTCATTGTTTAATTGCTAAGTCATGTCGACTCTTTGCAACCCAATGGATTACAGCACACCAGGTTTCCCTTTCCTTTACTATCTCCCAGAGTTTTCTCAAATTCATATCCATCGATTTGGTGATGCCATCCAACTCTCATTCTCTGTTGCCCCTTTCTTCTCCTGCCCTCAATTTTTCCCAGCATCAGGGTCTTTTCCAATGAGTTGGCTGTTCGCATCAGGTGGCCTAAATAGTCGAGCTTCACCTTTAGCATCAAGCCTTCCAATGAATATTCAGGCTTGATTTACTTTAGGATTGACTGATTTGATCTCCTTGGTGTCCAAGGAACTCTCCAAGAGTCTCCTCCAGCACCAGAGTTTGAAAGCATCAATTGCTCAGTGCTCAGCTTTATTTATAGTCCAACTCTCACATTCATATGTGACTACTGGAAAAACCATAGCTTTGACTATCTGGACCTTTTACAGCAAAGTGATGTCTCTGCTTTTTAATATACTATTTAGGTTTGTCATAGCTTTTCTACCAAAGAGCAAACAACTTTTAATTTTGTGGCTGCAATCACCATCTGCATTGATTTTGGAGCCCAGGAAAATTAAATCTGCCACTGTTTCAATTTTTACCTATCTATTTGCCACGAATGATGGGAACAGATGCCATGATCTTAGTTTTTTGAATGTTGAGTTTTAAGTCAGCTTTTTCAATCTCTTGTTTCATCTCCATAAAGAGGATCTTTAGTTCCTCTTTGCTTTCTGCCATGTGGGTGGTATCATCTGCATATCTGAGGTTACTGATATTTCTCCCAGCAATCTTGATTCCAGCTTGTGATTCATCCAGCCTGACATTTCCTGTGATGTACTCTGACTAGAATTTTAATAAGCAGGGTAACAATATACAGCCTTGCCATACTCCTTTCCCAATTTTGAACCAGTCCATTGTTACATGTCAGTTCTAAATGTTGCTTCTTGACCTGCATACAGGTTTCTCAGGAAGCAGGAAATGTAGTCTGGTATTCCCATCTCTTGAAGAATTTTCCAGTTTGTTGTGATCCACACAGTAAAAGGCTTTAGCGTCATCAATGAAGTAGATGCTTTTCTGGAAATCCCTTGCTTACTCAATGATCCAAGGGACATTGACAATTTGATCTCTGGTTCCTCTGCCTTTTCTCAGTTCATGTACTGCTGAAGCCTAACTTGAAGGATTTTGAGCATTTCCTTGCCAGCATGTGAAATGAGCACAATTGTGCGGTAGTTTGAGCATTCTTTGGCACTGCCTTTCTTTGGGATTGGAATGAAAACTAATCTTTTCCAGTCCTGTGGCCACTGCTGAGTTTTCCAAATTTGCTGGCATATTGAATTCAGCACTTTAACAGCATCAAATTTTAGGATTTGAAATAGCTCAGCGGGAATTCCATCACCTCCACTAGCTTTGTTCATAGTAATGATTCCTAAGACCCACATGACTTCACACTCCAGAATGTCTGGCTCTAGAAGAAGAGCCTGATATAGAACAATTAGTGATGATATATTGTAAAATGAAAAAAAAATATATATATATATATAGTATTACATAGTGTAATTTAAATTCTATGAAATTAAAGGAATAATTTTCAAATGTTAGCATACCCATAGAAGAATATTTGGAGGAACATAGAATATAGGAAATGCTGGGTTGAAAAGTGAAGTGTCTGAAATGGATAGTTTCTGGTGATGGCAAGACTCAGGTTATGACCTTGGGAAAGGGTGGCTTAAGGGCAGTAGAGAAACAGGTCAACAGAGATGAGATCAAAGAACTACCTGATCTGCAGTGGAGATGTTTCCTTATATTAGAGCATTTGAACCACCATCAGGGAATATTGGTTTCTGAAACTGCTCAAAATTCAGTACATAAGAACTGAGCTTCAGATACTGTGATTTTATAGTTAGCCCAATTTTAGTTTGTACTAAAGACATTGAACTTAAGCAATTTCCCTCTGCCTCTGCCTCTGGAAATGCCTACTACCTGGTTTATTCTGGAAATGGCTTTACCTTATCTTCCCACCACTAGACCTCTGTTCTGTCTCCTAGAAACTTCATGATCTGCCTATGATGCACTTCAGTTCAATTCAGTTCAGTCCCTCAGTCTTGTCTGACTCTTTGTGACCCCATGAATTGCAGCATGCCAGGCCTCCATCACCAACTCCCAGAGTTCACCCAAACTCATGTCCATCGAGTCGGTGATGCCATCCAGCCATCTCATCCTCTGTTGTCCCCTTCTCCTCCTGCCCCTAATCCCTCCCAGCATCAGGGTCTTTTCCAATGAGTCAACTCTTCGCCTGAGGTGGCTGAAGTATTAGAGTTTCAGCTTCAGCATCAGTCCTTCCAATGAACACCCAGGACTGATCTCCTTTAGGATGGACTGGTTGGATCTCCTTGCAGTCCAAAGGACTCTCTAGTGGAAAGGAATTTAGCCTTTCCAGGTTTTAGTGAGACTAAAGTAACTTTCAGAATAGGTCAAAACTGAAAAAAATTTTACCATTAAGAAGAGTTGTCTCCACTAGGCTTCCTCAAAGTTAACATCAGATGCTTTCTTCTAATGGCACCATCTTTAAATTTTTCTTTTCAATCATCTTCAGTCCTCTTGCATGCATGTGTTGTGTGCTCAGTCATTTCCGTCATGTCCAACTCTTTGCGACCCTATGGACAGTAGTCTACCAGGCTCCTCTGTTCATGGGATTCTCCAGGCAAGAGTACTGGAATGGATTTCCATACCCTCCTCCAAGGGATCTTCCTGACCCAGGGATCGAACCACTGTCTCCTGTGTCTCCTGCATTGCAGATGGATTCTTTACCCACAGCAACTTCTGAAAAGTTCCTTCAGTTCTCTTACATGTAGTCAACTTCAACTTTGTGATAGCATGTTCTTCAATGACTTTATAAATTAAGCTTCTCATTTCTTCAGCAGTTGTTGAATATGCATATTATAGGGGTTCCTAATCCTCTCTGATCTAGCCTTGGAGGATTCAACATGTTCCAGTGTGTTTCTGAGGTACAGGTACAACAGATCTCGACTCCAGGGAGTTCTCTTGGAGTTTAGTGTCAAGGAAGCTGCTAGAACACTTGCAGTTAGGCTTAGGCTTGTCTGGGTAAAAGACTAGAGGAGTGCTGTCCAATAAAGCTTTCTGTAATGATGGGAAAGTTCTATACAGAATATGGCAGCCTCTAGTCACATGTGCTCATTAAAATAAAAGTAGCTGAAATTAAATAAAATTTAGGTCCTCAGTCACACTAACTACATTTTAGGGATCCCACTTCAGAGAAAGAGTGGCCAGTATTTCCAAGTACAGAAAATGTTTGTTTCCATCGACAAGGATATTTGAAGGTGAAGTTTCCAACACTGGCAACAGCCAGAATGCTTCTTGCTGATCCATCACAGGCTCCCTGTGCAAACTTCCCCAGCTATGTTTGAGGTCCATCTTCTGGTCCTGGGCACTTCCCAGGCACCCAAAGTGGGACCACTCCAGGTCTGAAGTCCCTGGAAATTTTAGCCTGTGCATCAGTGTAGCAGTTACACTCAGACAAAGGGATTAGGGGTCTAAATTTCAGACCCATTTCTTGTCTGTCTGTCTTTATCTTGCTTCCAGCTCTGAAAAAGTTCCTTGTCTCTGCTCTTGTTAGGACCTTGGACACAAAAGCCCCATTTGTCTTTTATAGACCTAGAATGGTATTTGATGAAACAGTGAAAACAATTTGCAAACACACCCTTATAACATAGACTTCTTTACCCCTACTAGTAATTTTTTAAAAAGCCAAATACTTGAAACAATATGACCCAATTCCAGGGTCCAGAAGTTAAAGGAAATAACTTCACTCTTTCCTAAAACATAAAATTGAATAAAAGTACCAAAAACAAAGTCAAATGACTAGGAAACTACTTATCTACAAGCATCAGGTGAATTTTTCTACCTTGTTTTCTCAATTATTCACATATTACAATATATAGAGATGCCCATCAAAAGTTAAATCTAATTCCCTATCTCACAGTATGACAAAGGATTTTACCTAAACCACTGTTGAAAAGAAAAAATACAGTTATTAATAAATTAATCTTTCTGGAAATGCCCAGAGCACACCTACATTGATAGTTCAAGTCTCAGCATTCCTACTGACAAACAACCCTGGTTTTTTCTTCCAGCTCTAATAAGATATAATTGAGCTAGAATATTGTGTAAATGTAAGATGTGCAATGTGTTAATTTGGTACACTTACATATTGTAAAATGATTACCACATAAAGTTAGCTAACACCTTCACCATGTAACACAATAGTGAATACTTCTTTGTGGGGAGAACATATAAGACCTACTTTCTTGGAAACTTTCAAGTAGTAGTAATATATAATGCAGTATTATTAACTGCAATCATCATGCTGTAGATTGGAGCCCCAGAATTTATTCCTCTTATAACTGTAAGTTTATTCTTTGACCTATGTCTCCCTTTTCCCCCCACTACTCAGCCCCAGGTACCACAAATCTAGTCTCTGTTTCACCTTTTAGAGTCCGCATGTAAGTGGTATTATATATGCCTGTCTTTCTCTGTCTTATTTCACTCAGAATAATGCCCTCGAGTCCCACCCATATTGTCACCAGAGAGGATTTCCTTCTTTCTTGTGACTGAATAGCATCCCATCATGAATGTATGTGTGTGTGTGTGCCTATGTGTGTGTGTATCTCACATCTTTTTTATCCATTTTTTATCCATTCATCCATTACCTAATTATGAATTTAAGTTCAGTGAATGATATTTCTGAAGTTCTCACATTTAATGCACAAATGTGTTTCAAGATTCCTGAACACTTAGTATAGCATCTTGTTCTCATTTTCTTAAGAACTTTTAGATAAAAGAAAATAACATAACCTTCTTTTAGACTGGAATTCCTCTTATGTATTGTTAATGCACAGTTTTTGGCTATGCTTTAAGACAGAGAGGTTTTAATTATATGTGCTCAGTGACTTTAGAGTTATGATATCAGGCAAAATATACTGCATAATGCAGAGTGCCTGCTTCCAAGAATAAGTCAAATAGAAAAGTCTGTATTCAAAACCAAACTTTGCTTTCATTTACACATGCTCAATCCTCCTTGCATTAAGTTCAAAAAAGAAAAAAAAAGTGTACTTGGTCTTTCTTGACTCTGAGACTCCCTTTGAGTTCAAATGGGAAATAGATTTTTGTATATCTCATTTCTGGTATACGAGCTATGGACAATTATATGAGGTATGAATAATACTGTATTTTTGCCCTCCCTATGTTTTGAATCACATAAGATCACTTAAGACTTCAAGTCTAATTTTTGCTCAAGGTAGATTGTTTATTGATTCCTGTAACTTATAGGAAGTGCCTAGGTAAGCACATTTGGCTGCCCAGGATGAGATTAATCAAACTCTCTTTTCAACTCTGTTATTGTAAAATCACTTCAGTAGTAGCCACAAAGAGTATCTCAGGGCTGGCAAAAAGCTTTATACCTCTCCTACCTTACGCTATTCATCAGTAACTACAAAACCTAAACTAAATATTACTTAATCTAAGCGTTAAGCATGCTTTCTAGACAAATCAGCTCTCTTTCTATGCAAATCCACGTCTTCTTAGCACTCCTACCCCATCTTAATGATTCCATGTATATAGAAATTCTTGATCTTCTTCTGCACTACTAAAACTCAAGGCACTGTGAGGGGCACATGGCAGGACATCAGTCATAATATTGATTAGCAGATTTGACTTCATTCTCTGGTCTGTTGGGAAGGGAAAAGTTTAGTAAAGGAAAGTTTCTTCCTTTACTAAATCTCCATGTTCATCTTTCTCAAAGCTAGAAGAGGAGAGCTCTTTGGTCAGGATTCATATATGACCAAACCCAATCACAACCAGCTCCCGTGAATCTGCAGCTTAGTAGAGAAACACTGAAGGATCAGTACTATTTCTCCAGTCACAGAAGAGAAAGGATGTCATTTCAGCAACAGAATAAAGATTAGCAGTCGGGAAAAATCAATAATGAGTACCCAGTTTGGAGGATGGGTGTGATAGAGTTTCATGTACAGCAATAGCAACAGATATAAAGATGTAAACAAAAGTGAGCATGCTAAGTCGTTTCAGTCATGTCCAACTCTGCGACCCCATGGACTGTAGCCTGCCAGGCTCCTCTGTCCATGGGATTCTCCAGGCAAGAATACTGGAGTGGGTTGCCATGCCCTCCTCAGGGGAATCTTCCCCACCCAGGGATCGAATCCACATCTCTTATGTCTCCTGCATTGGTAGGCCAGTTCTTCACCACTAGCGCCACCTGGGAAGCAGTTGCCATATTTATTGCACAGACTAATTTTCTCCTCTTGTTTCATTGGATATACCTCATGATCACCTGTATATAGAACTCTGATCTCTCCCCTTGATGTCTACTGGAAATTTCACCTCTATTTCCTGAATGGAAAAGAAGGATGCCCAGAACTTAGGATTTTATATATACTGTATGAGTCACATCATTACCAGAGAGACAAGGCTGGCTGAATGGGTACCAGGTATGTGTGTTGTAAGGATTGCACTATGTTTAATATTTCAAATTAGAGGTAATGATGAATCAAAGAAATGGACCAGTGACCAAGCCTATTAAAAAAAAAAAAAAAACATTTACAAGAAAAAACACATTCAGATACCAAGTCTTAGGAGTCAGAGGACAAGGATCAAAGAGGATGAAGGAACCAAGAATGCATGTATATCCTGCTTGCAAAGTGAGCAAGCATCATCAAAGTAGGGAGTGAGACAAAGTTGGTACTAAACGAATGTCATAAACATCAGCTGTGGCAAATCTTTAGATGACAACAAGTATGTTGGAGAAGTGGGGTATACTGATCTAAAGGACAAGAGCCAAGTAAACATCTCTCCTGGTCCAATCCTAGTAAATTACTCCCTTTTTCCTATTCATATTGATATACATACCTAATATTCCAATGGATGGGATGAAAAGTGTTCATCTCCTTGTGAGCAAACTTTCAAGACAAAAAAAAATCTTTAGCAAGTAGTGTTAATGCAATTAAATTTCTAAAATCAAGGCTTTTACAATTAATCTTGATAAACTACACTATAAAACATCTTACTAGCCTCTGTGTTGTTTTTCTATTGCTATATTTAAAAAGCACTACAAATTTAACAGCTTAAAATAACACTTTCCATAATTCTGTAGGTCAAAAGTTTGGCAGAACATGGCTGGGTTGCAAGCTAAGGTTAAAATAGATGTCAGCAGCTGAGAATGAGTCTTATTTTTGTAGTTATAGGACTGAGGTCTCCATACTTTTGTTGGTGTCAACCAGGAACAGATCTTAGTTCTAAGAACTGTTCCTTGCCCATGTCCACCTCCATTATAAAACTAGCAACAGAGAACCTCCCTCATGGGAAATCCTTTTCATAATTTTTATCTCTCAGATTTCTTCTTCTGTAAACACTCAGAGAAAACTCTTTGCCTATAAAGGTCTCATGTGGTTAGGTCACCTAGTTAATTTCTATATTTTGTGGTCAACTGATATGAGACTGGTGCTATATATGAAAAGTTCCCTCACAACAGAACCTAGAGAAATATTTGAATGTTACAGTGAATCAGTCTTTTTAGACCATATCTCTAATTCCTTTCCCCTCTTCAATTAGGCCTCTCCAGTGACCCAAACATTCCATTATTTTTTGAATACAGAATTATGCCCCTCACTGCCTTTACTTATGATTTGATTTTTCCTGGATTGCTCATTCACTCCATTTCCAATGCTTAAAACATCATACTTCACTTCTGCATCTACCAATAAAAAAGTAATTTCTATGGGACATTACCTCCCACAATAAACAACTAGAAAAATGAAAGATACATGAAAAGATTCTTTTCAGGCAATGAGAAAAGGCAGTAGAGGGCTGTGATTCTTAAGAGAAGGGAAAAAAACTTAAGTGAACTCTATAATTACCCTGGATTTCTACCAGAAAGACATTTCTGGACTGTATAATGTAGGAAGAAGGGACGGCAGTCAGAGACCTGAGGAGACAGAGTAGATTTCAGAAATACCAATGTGGCTAGACTTTGTGGGTCAGAGTGCCAAAGAAGAGGGAATTATATAGTGAAGGTTCTCCAGAAATTTGCATAGCTCCCTAAGGTCTTTGGCTTATTGCCAATTTCTGCATCAATAAGTAAACTTTCCAGGCCATGCCCAGAAAAAGTACAACTAATGAGGAACTATAAGCCAAACAATTCTCAAAGCTTCACACAAGAATGTAAATCTTTTAGATTCCTACCAGCCAGAGAGGAAAAACTGTGTCAAATACACAGGACACTCACTAGAACACTATGAGGTTCATAGGTTACGAGTGTGAAGAGTAAAGGCTACTGTGCAGCCCCAACAAAAATTTTAAAATGTACTCCAGAAGAATTACCTGATCCACAAGGATCACTGCTTGATAGAACAAATCCCAACACTATTTAAAAGAATACAACAGAATCCAGCAAAGAATTATGCAATATTTAAAATGTCAGCATTAAATAAAAGTTACTGATATGAAAAAGCAAGAAAATGTTTCTTTTAATCAGGAGAAAAAGATCATTCAATACAAGCATACTCAGAAAGGAAATTTTAAAAAATAAATAAGTTTTTTTTTAAGTTATCTTAATATTAAAATATGCTCAAAAGTTAAAATAAACACATAGACTTAATGTAAAAAGAAATTAACAATATTTTAAAAAAATAGAATTTCTAAAGATGAAAATGTGTCTGAACTGAAAATTACATAGTTGGGATTTGAAACAGATTAGACACTGAAGAAGGGAAGATCACTAGATTTAAAGTCATAGTAATAGAAAATATCCAAAGTGAAACATAGAAAAAAGATGGAAGCACAAAATAATCAGTGATGTGATTCAGTGGCTTATGAGGAAATGAGTATAAATTTTAACCCCAGAAAGGAGGAAAATAGAAAACATATTTGGAAAAAAAATAGTAGCTGAAAATTGTCTAATTTGATGACAATCACAAATGCATTGATCCATGACTCTCAACAAGCTCCAAGCTGAATAAACATACAGAAAGTTACACCAAGGACATCATAATCAAATTGCTATATATCAATAATAAAGAAAAACAGCCTATGAGCAGAGGCAGCCCAAAAAGCCAGTATACAGTATTATTAAACTCAGAAGCCTATCTGTAAAATGAGTAAGAGTGGAGAAAAACCGAACTACATCCACACAAAACTACTGCAAAATGTCAGAATTTGTAAATAAAAGATTTTTATACTGATAAGCCTTTGAAAAAATAAACCACAAAGATGAAGAAAACAAAACATAGCATTTTAAGCAAGCACATGAGGATACAAAGAAACCCCTTAAATAAAAAATACAAATGTTAAAAATAAAATGGAAAAAAATAGTAAAAAATAAAATTAGAGTTAATTTTCCTGGTGAAAGCAGTAGCAAAAGACAAAAAATCATATCAAAAAAGAAGACTAAATTACTGCATGTCCAGGTGAGAACAGATTTTAATACAAATTTAATAAACAGTATCGAAAAAAATCAGTAAAGAAACAAGAGAATAAAATTGCAAAGAAAAATGAAAAACAGTAAAGGGATTAAATTAGAAAACAGAAAAAAAAATTTTTTTTCACATAACTCGGCTCCTGAAGAAAAACATCAAAACAATGTAAAATGATAAAAATTTAAACTATAATATAGGGGGTGGTCCTAAGATGGTGGAGGAATAGGATGGGGAGAACACTTTCTCCCCCACAAATTCATCAAAAGAACATTTGAATGCTGAGTAAATTCCACAAAACAGCTTCTGAATACTGGCAGAGGACATCAGGCACCCAGAAAAGCAGCCCATTGTCTTTGAAGGGAGAAAGGAAAAAAATATAAAAGATAAAAAGAGAGACAAAAGAGGGAGGGATGGAGATCTGTCCCGGGAAGGGAGTCTTAAAAAAGAGAGAAGTTCCCAAACACCAGGAAACACTCTCACTGGCGAGTCTGTGGCCAGCCTTGGAACCTCAGAGGGCAACATAATTGGGAGGAAAAATAAATAAATAATTAAACCCACAGATTACGAGCCCAACAGTAACTCCCAGTGGAGAAGCAGTGCAGACGCCTGCATCCGCCACTAGCAAGCGGGGGCTGGGCAGGGAGGCATGGACTGCATTGCTTAGAGTAAGCACCATGCCTAAATGCCCCGAGGCCAATCTGAGGGAACTAACTTGAGATAGCAAACCAGACTGTGGGATAGCTACCATGCAAAAACCCCTAACCTAAGGCACCACCAGGCCTGCTCACAGAACAAAGGGCTGAGCAGAGCTAGCCGGCTGCGGACCGGCCCATGCCCTGCTGGAGACAGGCAGGTGAAGGCAGCCATAGCCGGAAGGGGGCAATTGCGGCCCCAGAGAGGCATCCTCTACCAAACTGCAAGCAGGATTTGTTGCTAACCAAGACTTCTTGGGATTCTGGATGGTCAACATCTGCCAGGAGGGTCGCAGCCAGAGATGAGCTCCCCAGAAGAGACACACAGCACACCTGAAAAGGTGTACCAGTTGTACACCCAGAACACCGAGCAGCAGGGACAGGGGAGGTGATAAGTCACAGTGACCATGCTCACCAAGCACCTGGTCACCTGAGCTGCTCGGACCTGGGAAGGGCATAAAATGCAGGCCCAACTGACTCTGCACCTTTGTGGAGTACCCGAGTACCTGAACCTGAGTGGCTTAGACCTGGGAAGTGCATACAACCCAGGGCATGCCTCAGACAGTTCCAAGCAGAGCAACCTAGAGCTTGAACAGCACAGACAGGGAAAGCACAGATGCTGTGAGCAGGGGCAAATCCAGTGTGGTCGAGACACGGTGAGCACACGCCAGTGTTATTTGTTTGCAGTGTTCCCCCTTCACTTGCACGACTGAACAAGTGAGCCTAAAAAAGTGTCCACCATCGCCCTCTTGTGTCAGGGCATAAATTAGACACTGAAGAGACCAGCAAACAGAAGAAGCCAAAACAAAAAGAGGGAATGGCCTTGGAAGTGACAGGTGCAATAGATTAAAATTCTGTAGTTAGCACCAACTACATAGGAAGGGGACTATAGATCTTGAGAAGTATAAGCTGGATTAAGGAACTATCTGAAAGTGAACTGACCCCACACTGTCCACAACAACACCAGAGAAAGTCCTAGATATATTTTTACTATCATTTTTTAAATTAAAATTTTTTAAGTCTTCTATTACTGCTTTAATTTTCATTTTTATTACCTACTATTACTTTGCAAAAAAAAAAAAAACCTTATTTTTTAAAGCAAACTTCATGTATATATATATATATTTTTAATAATTTTTGTGACTGTTTTTTCCTTTAATATTGTATTTTTGAGAATCCAACCTCTACTCTAGATTTTTAAACTTTGCTTTTTGGTATTTGTTATCAATTCTGTACCTTTAAGAACCCAATCTTAAGTACCCATTTTTGCTTGGGAGTGAGATTACTGGCTTGACTGCTCTCTCCCCTTTGGACTCGCCTTTTTATCCACCAGGTTGCCTCTATCTCCTCCCTCCCCCTTCTCTTCTCTACCCAACTCTGTGAATCCCTTTGTGTGTTCCGGGCTGTGGAGAACACTTAGGGAACTGATTACTGGCTGGATCTGTGTCTCTCCTTTTGATTCCCCCCTTTATCCTCCTGTCCACCTCTGTCTCCTTCCTCCTTCTTCTCTTCTCTGTATAACTCTGTGGACATCTCTGAGGGGTCGACACAATGGAGAATGCATAGGGAAAAGATTACTGGCTAGCTTGCTGTTGCCCCTTTTGATTCCCCCTCTTCTCCTCTTGGTCACCTCTATATCCCTCCTCTCTCTTCTCTTCTCTTCTCCATGTAACTCTGTGAACCTCTCTGGGTGTCCCTCACTGTGGAGAAGCTTTTCATCTTTAACCTAGATGTTTTATCATAGGTGCTGTATAGATGGAGAAGTCTTGAGGCTACTGTAAGAATAAGACCGAAAACCAGAGGCAGGAGGCTTAAGTCCAAATCCTGAGAAAACCAGAGAACTCCTGACTCCAGGGAACATTAATCAATAGGAGCTCATCAAACGCCTCCATACCTACACTGAAACCAAGCACCACCCAAGGGCCAACAAGTTCCAGAGAAAGACATACCATGCAGTTTTTCCAGCAACACAGGAACATAGCCCTGAGATTCAATATACAGGCTGCCCAAAGTCACACAAAACCCATTGATATCTAAAAACTCATTACTGGACACTTCATTTCATTCCAGAGAGAAGAAATCCAGCTCCACCCACCAGAACACCGACACAAGCTTCCCGAACCAGGAAACCTTGACAACCCCACCCACAGTGAGGAACCTCCACAATAAAGAGGAACCACAAACTGCCAGAATACAGAAAGGCCACCTCAAACACAGCAATCTAAACAAGATGAAAAGGCAGAGACGTACCCAGCAGGTAAAGGAACAGGATAAATGCCCACCACCAAACAAAAGAGGAGGAGATAGAGAATCTACCTGATAAAGAATTCTGAATAATGATTATAAAAATAATCCAAAATATTGAAAACAAAATGGAGTTACAGATTAATAGCTTGGAGACAAGGATTGAGAAGATGCAAGAAAGGTTTAACAAGGACCTAGAAGAAGGAAAAAAGAGTCAATATATACTGAATAATGCAATAAATGAGATCAAAAACACCCTGGAGGGAACCAATAGTAGAATAACGAAGGCAGAAGATAGTATAAGTCAGGTAGAAGATAGAATGGTAGAAATAAATGAATCAGAGAAGAAAAAAGAAAAATGAATTAAAAGAAATTAGGACAATCTCAGAGACCTCTGAGACAATGTCAAATGCCCCAATATTAGAATCATAGGAGTCCCAGAAGAAGAAGACAAAAAGAAAGACCATGAGAAAATACTTGAGGAGATAATAGTGGAAAACTTCCCTAAAATGGGGAAGGAAATAATCACCCAAGTCCAAGAAACCCAGAGAGTCCCAAACAGGATAAACCCAAGGCGAAACACCCCAAGACACATATTAATCAAATTAACAAAGATCAAACACAAAGCACAAATATTAAAAGCAGCAAGGGAAAAACAACAAATAACACACAAGGGGATTCCCATAAGGATCACAGCTGATCTTTCAATAGAAATTCTTCAGGCCAGGAGGGAATGGCAGGACATATTTAAAGTGATGAAAGAAAATAACCTACAGCCCAGATTACTGTACCCAGCAAGGATCTCATTCAAATATGAAGGAGAAATCAAAAGCTTTACAGACAAGCAAAAGCTGAGAGAATTCAGCACCACCAAACCAGCTCTCCAACAAATACTAAAGGATCTTCTCTAGACAGGAAACAGAAAAGGTGTATAAACTCGAACCCAAAACAATAAAGTAAATGGCAACAGGATCATACTTATCAGTAATTACCTTAAACGTAAATGAGTTGAATGCCCCAACCAAAAGACAAAGACTGGATGAATGGATACAAAAACAAGACCCTATATATGTTGTCTACAAGAGACCCACTTCAAAACAGGGGACACATACAGACTGAAAGTTAAGGGCTGGAAAAAGATATTCTAAGCAAAAAGAGATCAAAGGAAAGCAGGAGTAGCAATACTCATATCAGATAAAATAGACTTTAAAACAAAGGTCATGAAAAGAGACAAAGAAGGACACTACATAATGATCAAAGGATCAATCCAAGAAGAAGATATAACAATAATAAATATATATGCACCCAATATAGGAGCACCACAATATGTAAGACAAATGCTAACAAGTATGAAAGGGGAAATTAACAATAACACAGTAATAATGGGAGACTTTAATACCCCACTCACACCTATGGATAGATCAACTAAACAGAAAATTAACAAGGAAACACAAACTTTAAATGATACAATAGACCAGTTATATCTAATTGATATCTATAGGACATTTCACCCCAAAACAATGAATTTCACCTTTTTCTCAAGTGCACATGGAATCTTCTCCAGGATAGATCACACCCTGGGCCATAAATCTAGCCTTGGTAAATTAAAAAAAAAATTGAAATCATTCCAAGCATCTTGTCTGACAACAATGCAGTAAGATGAGATCTCAACTGGACTCTTGAGAGCCCCTTGGACTGCAAGGAGATCCAACCAGTCCATTCTGAAGAAGATCAGCCCTGGGATTTCTTTGGAAGGAATGATGCTAAAGCTGAAACTCCAGTACTTTGGCCACCTCATGCAAAGAGTTGACTCATTGGAAAAGATTCTGATGCTGGGAGGGATTGGGGGCAGGAGGAGAAGGGGACGACAGAGGATGAGATGGCTGGATGGCATCACTGACTCGATGGATATGAGTCTGAGTGAACTCCGGAGTTGGTGATGGACAGGGAGGCCTGGCGTGCTGCGATTCATGGGGTCGCAAAGAGTCGGACACAACTGAGCAACTGAACTGAACTGAACAGAAGAAAATCTATTAAAAATTCCAACATATGGAGGCTGAACAACATGCTGCTGAATAACCAACAAATCACAGAAGAAATCAAAAAGGAAATCAAAATTTGCATAGAAACGAATGAAATTGAAAACACAGCAACCCCAAATCTGTAGGACACTGTAAAAGCAGTGCTAAGGGGAAGGTTCATAGCAATACAGGCATACCTCAAGAAACAAGAAAAAAAAGTCAAATAAATAACCTAACTCTACACCTAAAGCAACTAGAAAAGGAATAAATGAAGAACCCCAGTGTTAGTAGAAGGAAAGAAATCTTAAAAATTAGGGCAAAAATAAATGCAAAAGAAACAAGAGACCATAGCAAAAATCAACAAAGCCAAAAGCTGGTTCGTTGAGAAGATAAATAAAATTGACAAACCATTAGCCAGACTCATTAAGAAACAAAGGGAAAAAAATCAAATCAATAAAATTAGAAATGAAAATGGAGAGATCACAACAGACAACACAGAAATACAAAGGATCATAAGAGACTACTATAAGCAACTATATGCCAATAAAATGGACAAACTGGAAAAAATGGACAAATTCTTAGAAAAGTACAACTTTCCAAAACTGAACCAGGAAGAAATAGAAAATCTTAACAGACCCATCACAAGCACAGAAATTGAAACTGTAATCAGAAATCTTCCAGCAAACAAAAGCCCAGGACCAGACAGCTTCACTGCTAAACTCTACAAAAAATTTAGAGAAGAGCTAACACCTATCCTACTCAAACTCTTGCAGAAAATTGCAGAGGAAGGTAAACTTCCAAACTCATTCTATGCAGCCACCATCACCCTAATACCAAAACCAGACAAAGATACCACAAAAAGAAAAAAAAAGAAAACTACAGGCCAATATCACTGATGAACATAGATGCAAAAATCCGTAACAAAATTCTAGCAAACAGAATCCAACAACACATTAAAAAGATCATACATCATGACCAAGTGGGCTTTATCCCAGGGATGCAAGGATCCTTCAATATCCACAAATCAGTCAATGTAATACACCACATTAACAAATTGAAAAATAAAAACCATATGATTATCTCAACAGATGCAGAGAAAGCCTTTGACAAAATTCAACATCCATTTATGATAAAAACCCTCCAGAAAGCAGGAATAGAAGGAACATACCTCAGCATAATAAAAGCTATATATGACAAACCCACAGCAAACATTATCCTCAATGGTGAAAAATTGAAAGCATTTCCTCTAAAGTCAGGAACAAGACAAGGGTGCCCACTCTCACCACTACTATCCAACATAGTTTTGGAAGTTTTGGCCACAGCAATCAGAGCAGAAAAAGAAATAAAAGGAATCTATATTGGAAAAGAAGAAGTAAAACTCTCACTGTTTGCAGATGACATGATCCTCTACACAGAGAACCCTAAAGACTCCACTAGAAAATTACTAGAGCTAATCAATGAATATAGTAAAGTTGCAGGATATAAAATCAACCACAGAAATCCCTTGCATTCCTATACACTAATAATGAGAAAATAGAGAAATTAAGGAAACAATGCCATTCACCATTGCAATGAAAACAATAAAACACTTAGGAATATGTATACCTAAACAAACAAAAGACCTATATATAGAAAACTATAAAACACTGGTGAAAGAAATCAAAAAGGACACAAATAGATGGAGAAATATACCATGTTCATGGATTGGAAGAACCAATATAGTGAAAATGAGTATACTACCCAAAGCAATCTATAGATTCAATGCAATCCCTATCAAGCTACCAATGGTATTTTTCACAGAGCTAGAACAAATAATTTCACAATTTGTATGGAAATACAAAAAAACCTTGAATAGCCAAAGCAATCTTGAAAAAGAAGAATGGAACTGGAGGAATCAACCTGCCTGACTTCAGGCTTTACTACAAAGCCACAGTCATCAAGACAGTATGGTACTGGCACAAAGACAGAAATATAGATCAGTGAAACAAAATAGAAAGCCCGGAGATAAATCCATGTACCTATGGACACCTTATCTTTGACAAAGGGGGCAAGAATATATAATGGAGAAAAGACAATCCCTTTATCAAATGGTGCTGGGAAAACTGGTCAACCACTTGTAAAAGAATGAAACTAGAGCACTTTCTAACACCATCCACAAAAATAAACTCAAAATGGATTAAAGATCTAAACATAAGACCAGAAACTATAAAGCTCCTAGAGGAGAACATAGGCAAAACACTCTCCAACATATATCACAGCAGGATCCTCTATGACCCACCTCCCAGAATATTGGAAATAAAAGGAAAATTAAACAAATGGGACCTAATTAAAATTAAAAGCTTGTGAACAACAAAGGAAACTATAAGCAAGGTGAAGAGATAGCCTTCAGAATGGGAGAAAATAATAGCAAATGAAGCAATGGACAAATAATTAATCTCAAAAATATACAAGCAACTCCTGCAGATCAATTCCAGAAAAATAAATTACCCAATCAAAAAATGGGCCAAAGAACTAAACAGACATTTCTCCAAAGAAGACATACAGACGGTTAACAAACACGTGAAAAGATGCTTAACATCCCTCATTATCAGAGAAATGCAAATCAAAACCACAATGAGGTACCATTTCACACCAGTCAGAATGGCTGCGATCCAAAAGTCTACAAGCAATAAATGCTGGAGAGGGTGTGGAGAAAAGGGAATCCTCTTACACTCTTGGTGAGAATGCAAACTAATACAGCCACTATGGAGAACAGTGTGGAGATTCCTTAAAAAAACTGGAAATAGAACTTCAATATGACCCAACAATCCCACTGCTAGGCATACACACCAAGGAAACCAGAACTGAAAGAGACACGTGTACCCCAATGTTCATCATAGCACTGATTATAATAGGCAGGACATGGAAGCAACCTAGATGTCCATCAGCAGATGAATGGATAAGAAAGCAGTGGTACATATACACAATAGAGCATTACTCGGCCATTAAAAAGAATACATTTGAATCAGTTCTAATGAGGTGGATGAAACTGTAACCTATTATACAGAGTTAAGTAAGCCAGAAAGAGAAACACCAATACAGTATACTAATGCATATATATGGAATTTAGAAAGATGGTAACTACAGCCCTGTATGTGAGATAGCAAAAGGGACACAGATGTATTGAATCGTCTTTTGGACTCTGTGGGAGAGGGCAAGGGTGGGATGATTTGGGAGAATGGCATTGAAACATGTATATTATCATATGTGAAATGAATCGCCAGTCCAGGTTCGATGCATGATACAGAGTGCTTGGGGCTGGTGCACTGGGATGACCTAGAGAGATGGGATGGGGAGAGAGGTGGGAGGAGGGTTCAGGATGGGGAACACACGTACACCTGTGGTGGATTCATGTCAATGTATGGCAAAACCAATACAATATTGTAAAGTAATTAGCCTCCAATTAAAATAAATAAATTTATATTAAAAAATTAAACTGTAATACATAAAAAAAGACTTTCAGACTCTCCAGAATAAAATAAGAACTCAAACACTGAGAGGGATCAGCATGTTCCATAGAAAATTGGCATAGAAAGATGAACTCTGAGACATAAAGTAAAAATATTCAAGGGCTCTGGAAAGAAAAGATGAAATAAATTATAGAGGCAAGAGAATTAGATTATCAGATTTCTCAAAAAGCAACATAAAAAGCAGGATAAAATGGAGCAGTATTTTCAAGGAACTTAAGGGGGGGAAATGTGTGAACCAAGAAAATTATATCTGGTGAATCTGCCACTCAAGTTTTAAGATTATAGAACAGTTTTGCATGTTCCTGAACTCAGGAAGTACTTAGTGAGGGTCCCTTCCCTATGAGCCTTCTACAGGATGAGCTTCTTTCAATCAAAAGATCATTGGAGAAATGTCCCAGGGTGAGGACTCATCTCTTATTTATACTAAGACCCTAAGGGCTAATGTAATTGTATAGGGAGTACTGAATTTGGAAAATTATCATTGTGTAACCAACATGGTAAATATTGGGTTAAGCAAGAATCAATGAAATCTCAGAGAATTTTGCTATGAATTTTGCTGTAAATAATTTATTTAATTACTTAATGTTAAAGAATATTACAGAAATTAAATTTATTATTAAAAACATTCCAACAAAAAACCTCCAGGTTAAGATGACTTCATTCTGAGTTTCATCAAACAATTTAGAGATAAATATTAAGCCTATGCAACCAATTTCAGAAAACATAGAAAGGGATATGCTTGTCAACCCACTGTTTAAGACCAACATTCAAAAGACAATACAATAAAATAAACTACAGAAAACTACAAGATCATGTCGTATGCAGAAAAAGCACTTGATCACCATTATGAGATATTACTACACACTTTATAAATGGCTAAAGTTTAAAACCTGGCATATCAAGTGCTGATGAAGAGGTAGAGCAACTGGAAGTCTCATATATTGCTAACTGGAATGTAAAAATTTACAACCACTTTATGAAATAATGTATCAGTTTCTTATGAAGGTACACAAACACTTACCATATGACACGGAAATTCCTCTGTTATGTATATAGCCAAGAAAAGTAAAAATATTTGTCCACAGAAAAACTTGATCATGAATATTTATAAGCAGCTTTATTCACAGTAGCTGTAAATTGGAAACAACTGAAATGCCCATCAACAGTTGAATGGATGAAAAAATTTTGGTATACAATAGAGCTGTTTAGTCCGACTGTTTTGCGACCCTGTGGACTCTAGTCTGGCAGATTCCTCTGTCCATGGGATTTCCCAGGCAATAATACTGGAGTGGGTTGTTATTTCCTTCTCCAGGGGATCTTCCTGACCCAAGGATAAAACCAGCATCTCCTGCATTGGCAGGTGTATTCTTCACTACTGAGCCACCACGGAAGCCAATCATATTGCAATTTCCATACAACAGAATACTACTCCACACTAAAAGCAATAACTACTTAAATAGCAACCACATGGATAAATTGCAAAAAAATAATATGTTAAGCATAAGGATGCATATCTATGATCTCATTTATGTAGAATTATAGACGAGGAAAAATTAATCTACAGTGACTGAAAGAAAAGCAGGAGTTCCCTGAGGCTAAGTATTGACTGCATACAGGCATGACAAGATACCCTGGAATATTGGAAATGTTCTATATAATGAGGTGTGGTTACATGAGTACAAATACTTGTCAAACTCCTTGAACTGCAAACTTAGAGTGGGAATATTTTATTATATGCAAAATATGCTTAATAACATTGATTAAAAATCCTGCTTGTCCTTAAAAATCATGCTGAAATATTACCTTTTCCATGAACCCTCCCCAGTCTCCAAACTCACAGGAAGTCCCTCTTCCTGCTCCTCCCACAGCCCATCATCAATACCTATCTTATAGCTCTCCATAAGTCTGCTTTACACTACAGATGACGATGTGTGTGCTCCTCTCTCCCACTTGAGTTTACATCCCCTGTTTATCCCTTAAAAATCTTCCATCTGAAATCATTCTTGCTAACGTCAATAACTGCCAAGTGCAACAGTCATGGTGCAGTTCTTATCATAGTTAATTTCTTCCTGGCAACCAATGCTTTTGAGCACTTGTTTTTCCTCAAACTATCCGACTTACTTGTATGTTATTACATTCTCCTTAGTTTCATATTATGGTTCCTTTTTCAACTTACCTTTAAACAATGATGTCCCCTAGGATTTTCCTCTTGATCTTTTCTCACTGACAATCTTCCCAGAAAACACTTTTCTGCCCAACAATTTCTACCACCGCTATACTGATAACTCCAAAATATATTTTTTACTTTGAGTTCTTTTAAATAAAAATCATTGTAGACTGTGACTGCAGCCATGAAATTAAAAGACACTTGCTCCTTGGAAAGAAAGCTGTGATAAACCTAGACAGTGTATTAAAAAGTAGACACATCATTTTGCAAACAAAGGTCTGTATAGTCAAAATTATGTTTTTTTCAGTAGTCATGTACAGATGTGAGAGCTGGACCATAAAGACTAGGTGCCAAAGAATTAATGCTTTTGAATCGTGGTGCTGGAGAAGACTGTTGAGATTCACCTGGACTGCAAGATCAAACCAGTCAGTGTAGGAAACCAACCCTGACCATTCACTGGAAGAACTGAGGCTAAAGTTGGACCTCTAAAACTTTGGCCACCTGATGTGAAGAGCTGACTCATTGGAAAAGACCATGATATTGGGAAATATTGAAGGCAAAAAGAGAAGGGGGCAGCAGAGGATTGGATGGTTAGATAGCATCACCAACTCAATGGACATGAGTTTGAGCAAACTTGAGGAGACAGTGGAGGACAAAGGAGCCTGATGTGCTGCAGTCCATACGGTTGCAGAGAGTTTGACATGACTTCATGACTGAACAATAACAAAACTCATTTACTTACCTGCATTTTGAATATCATATTCATTCAAATTATTCTTTTCCAGAAATGACCTCATTTTTTAAACTCTCAAATGTATTCCTCCTTTTGTGTTCTCTCTCCTAATAGGAAACTACATAAACCAAGTCACTTTAAATTACATCTAGAGATTATCCTAGACTTCTGGTTATCCCTGCCTATTTAACTGATCATTAAGTCAGACACAACTGGGCAACTGAACAATAGCAACAAGTCCTTTTTGCTCTATTTTGTGATAGTTTTAAAATCATTTAGTTGTTCTCGTCTCTGATTTAATTCAAAATCATATGACTATACAATGAAGCTTTCTATTACATCTCAGGTTTAAGAATAGGAATATACTAAATTCAGTGTGGGTTCTGTTGATTTTTAAGGTAAATGAACAACAGTCAACAGGAAATGTTCATTGAGGAGTTGGATTCATGAGCTCAAATACCAGTGAAGGGAACAAACTTGAGATGAAAGTACAGATTTGGGAGTGCTTAGAATGTAAGTAGTGGTTATTTTCACAAGAGTATGAGCATCCAGCAATGGGTCAAAGTTAGAAGCCTGACACCCTCTATTTCCTTCTGGGAAGAAATGCTGCCTGTGAAGGCAGGGAATTTACAAAGAAAACTGAAGTCTTGAAAGAACTTCTTTGGAAGATGGGAAGGGAAGTGGACAAGGAAAGTGTGGCATGGTTCTTGAGCAGCCCTGAGAAGGAGGCAAGAGAACAAGGGGTGAGGGATGTCTAGGGTCCCAACCAAAAGATCCCATGGTGTCCTAGAATAGTGCCTATCCCAGATTACTAGTGAGGAGAAGTTAGGCAGGGGAAGGGATCCTGACAGACTCAGAGAACAGGGGGAGTCAAGGGATTAGAGATCACATCTAGAGCACAGCAAAGATGTATAGTGTAAATAACAGAAAAACCTAAGGAAGGACAGAGATTAGGTCAGAAAACAGAAGATTACAGGGGTGCTGAAGGGGAACAGATGTAAGGAACATTAAAATCAAACATGGCAAGGAATTATATTGGGGCACTGGATGTGATGTCAACAAAGACACTGAATCTCTCCAATATTTTAGGTGTCTTGTGGGGTAACCAGGAAGGCTTTAGCCAGATATCAAAGTCCTCTACGGAGATAGCAAAATGACAAGAAGTATACAGTCACCCATAATACCAAAGAGTGCTAGTTTAAGTGAATTATAAGTTTTAGGAAATATAATGTGGCTAGAGACTCAGAAACTTCACTCTGGAGTCTGGAGTGGGAAATGGGATGGGAAGATGGAGTGGGAATGAGATGCTACCAGTTCTTGTCGCCTTGAATTAACAGAGGGCAAAACTCTGGGGTAAAAAAAAAAAAAATTAAAGTCTGTATCTTGTGTGTTTAGGGGTTGAAAGGCCTCTAAACATTTTTTTTCAAATTAGTTCTGATTTTAAGCCCTGGAAATTTAGAAACTATTTTACTCATGGAGGATGGTGGTATAAGGGAGGGGGGATATTTTTTCTCTTTCTCTTGAAAATGAAACACTTCTTGGTAGGAAGTCTCTGGAGAAAGAGCTGACTCATAGCTCTGCTTGTGACAAAACCTTACCGTGGTGCTGCTTCTCGGGTCACAGAGAGCTTGGACTTCCTGCCAGTCAAGCAGGTCGAAGCTGGCTAGAGAAGAATACAATTAGTGTCTCTTCCTGAAAGACCCACTGGCTCATCCTGGAAGACACTTTGCTTTTGTGACCTTTTTCAGCTTCTAGTTTTAGATTTCTTATAGAAGCTAAAGGAAAAGGCATTTGGGCTGCATTTTTGTTTAGGTAAACTTGTTTTAGCCGATTTTTCCTCTCTCCAATATTTTTTTTTCCCCTTTTGATCCTAAGTGGACATCATGTAAAGGGATAGTATCTTTAAAGACTATTACTATGAGACATACCCGCTCCCCCCACCCCTGCAAAGAAAAAGTCATATATGTTTGTGAGGTGTATAGAGGCTGCAAAATACAGACAAAAAACACAGGCAGAGAGAAGACAGACTACGAAGAGAGCTTCTAGAAATCACAAAAGGCAAAAAGGCTCTGCCAAAATCCACAGAAATTTTAAAATAACAGGTATTCCCATTTAAAAAATGAACTTGTCAGTCTAAATAAATTACACACATTCAATGACAAAACCTAAAATATAAAGAACAAGTGGGGGAAAAAATAATGAGGGATGAGATTTTCCCAGCTTTCTAAGAGTAACTTTGCCTTCCCAGGAGAGAGAGCTATTTTGCTGACTCACTAGTTAAGATGGTAGGAGAAATGTGTCAATAGACCTAGAGAAGAATTACTAGCCTCAATTCTAATCATGTCCAAAAAAATTAAAGAGTCAGTGTAGTTGAGTAGAAGGATTTGGAAGTAGAAATACCATCTCTAACCCAAGATTTTCTAGGCAAACCCTGGGATCTCCACTCTCATACAGGGACTTTTCCCCACTAAGTTTGGTTGCAGATCATTCTGGTGACCATCCATAATGGAGAGATGCTTTTCTTCTGCATCATAGCTAGTGCCTTAAGTTTCAAAAAGCTGTATCCTTGATAACTGGGTCAGGAACTCTGCTGCACATTAGACAGATACAAATACTCAGCAAACCCTATGAATATTTACCATTTAGTGGGGTTATGGCACTGCATCTAACAGCCAACTAGCTGCTGTTGATGACACCAAAGAACATAAATGTGATCCCTTACATTCTAAGACAGGAGAAAAGACATATGCAAGAGAGATTTTAAAAGGGCGATGGCCTTTCCATGTGGCGGCAGCCATCAGGTGAGCTCAGATGGACACTTACAGACACCTCCAGGAACTAGGGAGGAAGAAGCAGTGGACATGGTGCCCTCAGGGTATGTTGCTGGCAGTACTGCCAGCTCTCCATCCTGTACTGCACTGCCCCCAGCCCCCGCACCCCACCCAGCCAACAGGCACACAGGCTGAGATACAAGGCCAAGCAAGGTCATGTCATATATTGGATTCCTGTGCACCATAGTGGCTGCAAATGCTCAGTTTCTAAGGGTACCACCTATGCAAGCCTGTCCACCATGGGGTCAACCAGCTCAAATTTGCTCAAAGCCTTCAGTCTGTTGCCAAGGAGCAAGCTGGATGCCACTGCAGGGCCTGTGGGATCTTCCTGTGTTAGGGATGATTCTGTGTATGAATCTTCGAGGTTATTCCCATTGATCCACTCCATAAAGTTGTCATCAGAAACCCTGACACCCCGTGGATCACCAAACCAGTCCACAAGCATAGGCTGACATCACCAGGCAGAAAGAGCCCTGGTGTTGGAAAGGGTCACTTGTCCCTGCACAAAACTGGTTGTTCTTCCTGGACAGCCTGGAGACAACGTAATACCCTCCAGCCCAAGCTCCACCGCTACTGCTAATACAAGTAACGTTTATAAAATTCTTACCTAATAAACTGTTTAGGACATTCAAAAAAAAGGCAACAAACACAAGCCAAGTCAAATGAGAGATGCTTACAGTAAGTAAAAGACAGAGGTGGTAGTGAGCTCAAGCACTCAGAAAACTTCTTTTGTGAGGTCACCTCAGTGAGAAATGGTGCATAGGTTTTGAAGGTTGAAGTGTCACCAGCAGATCGTTGTTTTAGAATATTACTCCAGCAACATTTATTACAGATGGATTTAAGGAGAAAAGAGGACAAGGAGACGAGTGATTTATCAACAATGATACAAATTAATGTGGTGGAAGCGAGGATGAAGAGAAATAGATGCATTTAAGTCATAGTAAGATCTGTCAGAAATTAGTGACTGATCGGAGGAGAGGGTTGCCAAAAAGTTTAGAATAACACATAAGATTTTTTGACTTAAAAACACTGTTTAGAGTCACTCGGATAGGGAGTGCATTTGAAGAGACAGACTTCTGTGCTGGTATTACCTAAAATGCATGCATAGTATAAAATGTCCTTGCTTGGGCTCCACTTCTCCTTTCTCTTTCTTTCCTCCTTTATTTCAGGAGTCTTAAATAGTTTCATTGCCCAACTTTATTTAAATATTTTTGTGGCCAAATTTGTTGCCCTGTTGCCTTTCCTTTGGCACTTCTGAAAGCCTTAGGGAAGCTAATTGAAGTGTGACCAGTTCATAACAAAGAGATTCCAAAGTTCATTTTATGGGAATCTCTCCAGTCTTCCATTCCTAACTCTCCCAACTTTTCTAATTAAAAAGACTAAAAGAGGGACTTCCCTGGTGATCCAGCGGCTAAGATTTCATGCTCCCAATGCAGGGGGCCTGGGTTTGACCCCTGATCAGGGAACTAGATTCCACATGCCACAACTGTTTGCACGCCACAACTAAAACCCAATGCAGTCTAATTAATTAATTTTTTTTAAAAGGACAAAAAGAGATTGAGACAGACAAGACAGACTTTCAAATGTCTTCACAAACTAGTCAGGTTTTCAAAAATGCTTTTGGACCTACTCATCTTTACCTGTATCTAAGGGATATTGTACAAGAAGTCCATGAAGACCGGTCTCCAGGTCAGGACTGAGGCTTTCAATTGCATTTACTGCTTAATTTTTTTTTTTTTCTGTAAAGATTTCCAATTTTCTGAAAATTTGAGCTCTCAGCTGGAAATCTCTTAGGCCTCTGAGTCAGGCCTGAGCCTGAGAGATGTGAACGCATTTATATGGCTGGATTAGGCAGATCATTTCTAGCCTCATTTGGCCTAGACAAGAAACCAGCTTTCCCCCAGTTGCAGGTTCTCCCAGGAAAAAGGCTCCATCACCACTGTCTATTCTACTTTGAGTCTGGAATTGATGGAGCAACCAATGTTTCATGCAAGAGAGAAAGGGGAATTTGCACATGTCAACATCGTGTTGGCAGCAAAATGCCACCCCTGGTAAATGTCTAGAGACCCAGCAGCATAAGCGTGTATCTGCCAAGATAAGGATCGGTGGAGAGAACCTAGGGCCCAGGTAAACGTCCCAACCGAAGTGTTGCTAGTCAGCACTGATAGACGCAAGACCTAGATACGTCACTCAGAGCCTGTCTCTCTGTTCTCCTGTGGCATTCAACCGAAGACAGTTGGTGTATGTTGGCTTTTCCCCACAACAGGGAAGTACTTTATGTCCCAGTCAGAAGTATTCTCAGAGTTCAAAAGTACTTTTTACTAAATGGTTGCTGCAAAGGTCAAACCCGTCTGTATACAATAATCTCTGCTAGTGAAGTCTTTCTTTTGGAATCTTTAGATCTAGGCTCCTAACCATTAGGGTTTGAACAGTTATTCCCGTATTTCCCAGTGTGGGACCCCGAGGAATGAAGCCAATGGCACGCTTCTGTAAAACGGGGCCACCCTGAAACAAGTTGGTAACAGCGGCGGCAACAGTGGCAGGAGCAAGCCGGAGTTGAATTCCATTTAAATAAAATGCCAAAAGGCAGTCAGTGAAAGTGACATTTATGGTGTTACTACAAATGCATTCAGTGGGAAAGCTCAGTAGCAGAAGCAAGGGGGAAAAAAAACAAGCTGTAGTGAAAACTGCCATCTGTATATTGTGCCCCGTTTTTAATATTCTGTATTCTCATAAAAAGTGTTGTTTCTGTCACTATTCAATCTCACAAACTCACACAGAACACTGTTAAAAGTCAGCAGTGTGTGAAATGGTATTTTAAAATAAATGAAACCCGCTCGCAGAGCTGCGGAGGAATATTGCAATGCTGGGCGCTGACAGACAGGCACTGAAAAGTAACAACCGTTATCATCTTAAAGCAAAGCGGATTAAATAAAAACCCACAGCCAGTGGTGCATTACCAAGTCTGATATTGACACAGCTGCTGTGGTGGTTATTTTTCATTGTCTCATCAAGACAAAGCATCATGGGATATCAATCTTCCCTCTGTCAGGCCATGCCTAGTATAAAGTTTTTCGTTTACATTTTCATTATACCCCTTTTATCTCCGGTGCCAGCAATTTTTTTTTTTTTTTTTCTTAACTGTGGGATCAAATGACCTGCGGGGCGGTGTTGGGCTATTAGCTTCTGGCCGGAAGAGCTCCCTCCTGGGGCAAAGGGTAGTTGAGCCCTCTTCCCCTCCCCCATCACCTCTGAGCATCTCTCAATGGTCTAAGATGGCCATTATCCTCATGTGCTGTCGGATGATTAGAAACAGGAATACTCATGTGTTTGTGTGGTGGAGAGAAAAATACAGAGCAACCAGGAAAGAGATAATGACTATGAGAATTAGAAGAGAATTTGAGAGTACTGTTTTACCTCTTTCCCTTTTCACTGGAGAGGGACGGTTGGAAAATACACAACTCTTGAGAATGCTTCAACTGAAAAGCCGGATTATAGCTTAACTTTTCTACACCACTGTTTCATTTTCTGGACTGGCTCACTCTTCCTAGAATTGGCTTTCAATGGAGAAGCTGACTTATCTGTAGAAAAATATATTTTAATTTGACTCACAGAAAACAGTATCTTTGAAAAAAACTCAGTCTTCCTTGGGAGGTAGGAGGAATTGATAGTTTTCTGTACATTTCTTCCCCTACTATTATGTCACCTGCTTTGGAAGTTTATTAATGCAATTTCTTTAGGAGAGAAAATTCAGTTATGAAATACAGTATTTTGATCTCCTGTCTGTAAACCATTAGCCCCAATGACAAGGAAACATGACCACCAAGTTCTCTTAGCAAAAGTTAGAAACATTTGATTTTTTAAGACTGAGGTGAGTATAACAGGGAATAGAGCTCAGAGTCCCAAGGGGGTTCTGTCTCTTTGAGCATCTTCTATGTCCCCAACAGAAGGGTTGGAAATGAGTGAGTGCACTCAAATCATGATGCTCTACACCTTAACAATACAATGCTGTATGTTAATTATATCTCAGTAAAACTGGTGGAAGTAATGAATGAGAGGATGTGCTGAGGTTTTGTGAGATAGTCACAGAAAGGACTGCTCCCCAGGACTTCTCTGACAGTCCAGTGGTTAAAACTCCATGCTCCTAGTGCAGAGGACACAGGTTCAATCCCTGGCCAGGGAACTGGATCTTGCATGGCACAGCTAGGACCGGGCACAGCCAAATAAAGTAAATAAATATTTCTTAAAAAAAAAAAAAAAGAAAAGAAAGGACTTCTCCCCATAGGTGCCTTCCATGCCAACAAAAAGCAAGTCAGGTCAAAGGATTCTATGTAAGTTAAGGTAATGCTCACTGACTACTGAACAAATAACCTTGGTACTCAGCATCTCAGTGGTTTAATAAAAGTTTATTTCTTCCTCATGTCACAACCAATGAAGGCTGAGTTGTCCTCCTACAACTTCTGAAGCATGTGGCCTCCAAGATCATTGCTGAAAGAGAGTATCCAAGTGTCACATAGAAAGTTTTTAGGAGCAGGCACTAAAAGTTTTTAGGACTAGACAAGAGGGGGCATATTTATATCACTCTGGCCTCAGCCAACTTTAAGAAAGTCAGGGAATCTTGTAAGAGGCTACATATGTATTCTGCAAAGGGGTGCAGTGAACACAAGGAGGAAAGGGAAAGGTTGAAGGGACAGTGTGAAGTCACAGTGAGTAGGAAGAGCAGAACTATTGTTGCAATAAAGCATAAGGAGCAACTTCCACCTCATTCTGTTTAGCCATCCTGCCAAACTCAGTGACTATACCTCTCATTACCACTTCTGCCCATATCCCTGCCCTCCATCAGAAAACAGAGACTCCATAGAAATGTTCATAAAATTGTATTCTGGTTATCCATTGCCAGGTGATGACTCATCTAAAAGAATGACATAAAACAGTACAACTTTCAATTTTTTTCGTGAATCTGGAAATTGACTGGGCTCAGTAAGTGTTATAGATTGGATGTTTGTGTTCACTCCCCAAATTCATATGTTGAAACCTTAATCCCAATGTGATAATATTAGAAGGTGGGGCATTTGGGGGGGCGGGGGATTGGGTTATGAAGGTGGAGCCCCCGTAAATGTAATTAAGGCCCTCGTAAAAGAGACTGAAGAAAGCTCCATTGCTCCTTCCATCATGTTATGTGAGGTTACAGTGAGAAGATGACTATCTCTGAGGAAGTAGTGTTTTTAGCAGACACTGGATCTGTTGGAACAATAATCTTGGACTTTCCAGCCTCTAGAACTGTGAAAAATATATTTGTATTGTTTGTGGACTACCCAGTTGCTGCTGCTAAGTCACTTCAGTCGTGTCTGACTCTGTGTGACCCTATAGAGGGCAGCCTATCAGGCTTCCTGGTCCCTGGGATATTCTCCAGGCAAGAACACTGGAGATGGTTGCCATTTCCTTCTCCAATGGATGAAAGTGAAAAGTGAAAGTGAAGTCGCTCAGTCGTGTCTGACTCTTAGCGACCCCATGGACTGCAGCCCACCAGGCTCCTCCATCCATGGGATTTTCCAGGCAAGAGTACTGGAGTGGGGACTACCCAGTTGATGGTACTTTTTTTAAGGCAGCCCAAATGGACTAAGACAGTGAGGCCATTCTTCCTCAAGGTCTTCAGAGAGTTTGCAGTGGAATAGTGACTTCGGTGGATCCAAATATTTCTTTATTCACATGTCTGGTGCTTGGACTAGGAAGACTCAGAACAGCTGTGACTGGAATTTCTGGGGCTCCTTGAGCATCTCTCTGTACATGTAATTATTCTGTGTGCTCTCTCCACATTCTGGTCTCAGGGAAGGTGAACTTCTTACGTGGCAGCCAAAGGGTCTTAAAGAGAATCTCCCAAAAGAAACCACCAAGAGTTACGAGGCTTTTTCTACTCAAGTCTCAGAAGTCAAAAGGTGTGATTTCTGCCACAGCCATATCAGATTTCCTTTCTCTCCCAATTCAATGGGAAGAGACAAAGGCTTCCACAAACAGTTTTAAAACCATGACAAAATTGAAAGTTTTAAACTACCCATCTTGATGAAGATGAATGTTCAGAATAAACCCCTATCCTAGCAAATTCTTAAATTTTGAAAGTCAGTCTACCATGGGAATAGATCTAACATGGTATTTCTAACATAGAAGCAAAGATATGAGTGGCTATGAGGCACTGATTTTTTTCATCTTAGTCATCCAGTTTGGTTAAATTTGTTCTATTTTTACATTTGCAACAACAAAAATCCTTCAGGAACTGTTCTATTACAGGTTATCTCCTAGCTATCCATTCCCTCTGTAACATCTCTAAAGGTTCAAAATGGATTTTTTTCAGCCAAAACTTTTCATTAGAAAAAGTTCTTTTGAAGAACCTCAAAATGTGACAATGTCTATAATGACCTGGCTACCCATCCACCTCAGTAAAGAGAACTAAAGTTCTCTCTGTGAGAACTTTATCAGAATAGAAAGTTGGTAGGTGGCAGAATAGCAATGGGAAAACGTCAATGTCATCCTCACAACCAAAACCCTGACTTCCCTGTAGGTATAAAGATCAGAAGCCTGTACACATAGCCCCCAAATGTAGAAGGAAATCTGATACTTCCCCGTGAGTAAAATCAGTGTAGCTGTCTGAGAATTGCTATCTGTGTGCCAATGATGGCCCAGACACCCTCATGCCTTCTAAGCTCCAGCTTTATCCTCTAACTTCTCCCCTCTTAACCCCTGTTTAGAGCCCAGCTTCTGCTCTGGTGTACTGATTGCAGTACAGCTCCCCTTTGATATAGACAGCTGGCCTGAATTCCTGTGTCTCTTGTTGGTGGCTCTGAACTTCTGCTGCACTCTGAGTCCCAGCTGTCCACATCACAAATTTTGACTGACATTCTTCTGCACATAATCACAATACTACAAAGCATCCCAAAGAGTCTTTTAAGTGAGATTTCTGCTGCCATTGCAACAGGAATTGGACCTCTTTATGGAGCAGTGTTATGGCTACTTGGATATTGAGATGTGGACTAATGGCCACCTCAGGACTTCCTCCGTGGTACAGTGGATAAGAATCTGCTTGCCAATGCAGAGGACACAGGCCGAAACCTTGGTCTGGGAAGATTCCACATGCCATGGAGCAGCTAAGCCCATGTGCCATGACTGTTGAACCCTTGTGCTGCAACCGCTGAAGCCTGTGCTCCTAGAGTCCATGCACCACAAGAAGAGTAGCCTCTACTCGCTCCAACTAGAGAAGGCCCACGTGCAGCAATGAAGACCCAGCGCAACCTAAATAAATAAATAAACTTAAAAAAAATGACCAACCAAATTTCTTCCCCTGGTCCTGGCCTCTTAAGTTACCAGTTTACATTCCACTTTCTCCAGCATCACTGAGTTTTCAAGATGCTTAACAATGAGGTTGTGTGAATAATGATAGATAGGTGATAGATAGATAAATCTGAATTGCCCACTGTTTATTCCAACTACTTGCAGAATCTCCCTTCTCCCTTTATATCCTGAGTTTCACCTCATGGACAGCATTTAACTTAAAATTTGTGACCTCAGGAACGTGACCCAATTTGAATTTTCACCAACCTATGACATCACCAAATCAGTAAGATAGTAACTTCTATTCAGCATAGGGAAAAAAAGCATTCTCACTAATCACATGTTCTGACAATCAAAAGCTCACAACTGAGATAATCTACCTATTGTAAGATATACAGAACATAACAAAATATTTGGGGCATAAAATTTTTTCTGAACATAATTCACCACACTTTGATGATTCATAAGTGGCTTTAGAATCATACTATGAGGCCAGTGCATCATCTTTATGAGCCTCAGTTAACATGGAGCTATTTCTCTGATTGGGGAGTGATTATCAACAGAAGCTGTCCAGTTAATGGGGTGCTGGATAGTAAAGGGTATGGGAGGCACTGTAACGTAAGTGCCTCGAGAAAGCAGCGACAAGACAGTAATCAGAGTGCTCCATCCCTCTGTGGTTGCCATAGGTCTCACTGGGGTTTAAATGTCAAAACACAGCACTGATCTTCCTTCACCAGATACCACCTCCTTCCTTGAACAACTGATAGCTCACTTCCCATACTTTTCTCCTTGCATAGAAAAAAAAAAGGCTCAAAATCAGGTAATCATTTAAACCCTGATTTTCCTTTTCAGAAACCTCATAATAAAATTTCCACTTTACATCCAGGTTAAATGACTCAGCATCAGTCAGTAACCTATAATGTTATTATTCTACGGACGTTTCAGGTTTACCTATATCACGCTACTGATCCTTTTGTGGTTTAACGAGTGTTGCTATGTCTGTCTGTAAGCAAATGACCACCTTCAGTTTCCAGCTGAAGTCCCACCTGAACTATCTTGGCCCCTCATTTGTATCCTTCTGATTGGGGGCTGCTGGATCAAATGTTGAATTTGTGTGTTTCTCATATCTGTCAATCATATCTGACGGTCTCTAAGGACTAATTATAATTTCATAAAGTTGATGATTCATTTGTATAGAACTTAAAAACGCTGTAAGTGTCTCAGATTGACACTTAAAACAATGGTATGAGATAGGCAACGTCTGTACAATTAATCCTATATCACGAATAAGGAAACCAAGGCACAGAAAAGGTTTTCCCAGGATTCCCACAAAAGAGGAGGTTGAAACCTCAGACATATTGAATTATTTACTTAGAATTATGAAATCAAAGTTTTCATTCCAATCCCAAATAAAGGCAATGCCAAAGAATGCTCAAACTACCACACAATTGCACTCATCTCACACACTAGTAAAGTAATGCTCAAAATTCTCCAAGCCAGGCTTCAGCAATACGTGAACCCTGAACTTCCAGTTGTTCAATCTGGTTTTAGGAAAGGCAGAGGAACCAGAGACCAAATTGCCAACATCACTGGATCATTGAAAAAGCAAGAGAATTCCAGAAAAACATCTATTTCTGCTTTATTAACTATGCCAAAGCCTTTGACTGTGTGGATCACAATAAACTGTGGAAAATTCTGAAAGAGATGGGAATACCAGACCACTTGACCTGCCTCTTGAGAAATTTGTATGCAGGTCAGGAAGAAACAGTTAGAACTGGACATGGAACAACAGACTGGTTCCAAATAGGAAAAGGAGTATGTCAAGGCTGCATATTGTCACCCTGCTTATTTAACTTCTATGCAGACTACATCATGAGAAATGCTGAGCTGGAAGAACCACAAGCTGGAATCAAGATTGCTGGGAGAAATATCAAAAACCTCAGGTATGCAGATGACACCACCCTTATGGCAGAAAGTGAAGAGGAACTAAAAAGCCTCTTGATGAAGGTGAAAGAGGAGAGTGAAAAAGTTGGCTTAAAACTCAACATTCAGAAAACTAAGATCATGGCATCTAGTCCCACCACTTCATGGGAAATAGATGGGAAAACAGTGGAAACAGTGTCAGACTTTATTTTGGGGGGGCTCCAAAATCACTGCAGATGGTGACTGCAGCCATGAAATTAAAGGACGCTTACTCCTTGGAAGAAAAGTTATGACCAACCTAGATAGTATATTGAAAAGCAGAGACATTACTTTGCCAACAAAGCCCCGTCTAGTCAAGGCTATGGTGTTTCCTGTGGTCATGTATGGATGTGAGAATTGCACTGTGAAGAAGGCTGAGTGCCAAAGAATTGATGCTTTTGAAGTGTGGTGTTGGAGAAGACTCTTTAGAGTTCCCTGGACTGCAAGGAGATCCAACCAGTCCATTCTGAAGGAGATCAGCCCTGGGATTTCTTTGGAAGGAATGATGCTGAAGCTGAAACTCCAGTACTTTGGCCACCTCATGCGAAAAGTTGACTCATTGGAAAAGACTCTGATGCTGGGAGGGATTGGGGGCAGGAGGAGAAGGGGAAGACAGAGGATGAGATGGCTGGATGGCATCACTGACTTGATGGATGTAAGTCTGAGTGAACTCCGGGAGTTGGTGATGGACAGGGAGGCCTGGCATGCTGCGATTCATGGGGTCACAAAGAGTAGGACACAACTGAGTGACTGAACTGAACTGAACTGATGAAATCAAAGGGTCAACTGTGTCCTAATCTGATGTCCTTGTCTCTGTCCCAGCCTTTGACTTTCAGATTAAAAGATTATCATCTTTACTCCAACATGCAGGTAGCACAGGCCCCACCGTCAGTGCTCTTGTTCATCATCCTCGTCTTTCCTGAATCTTTGCTCCTAGGTCATTTTTACATTTTAAACTTTAGTCTTGCATGCACTATTTGAGTTGCAGATGCAGTCACCTTTGTATCACTTGTCAAACTTCATATTATGTCATGAACATGGAGGGGCTTCAAAACATATGTGATGAATGTATACATTTCTAATAATACTCAGGTCCAGCACACCTTCTTCCTGAAGAGGTCCATTGGCAATTCAGCCATCTCTGGTATATCCTTTGTAATCCACCATTCACACATTGGCAGAAGGAAATAGGTATAGCATTATTCGTTTGCCTAATAAACATCAGTTTATTTTGCACACTGGAAAAATTGCAGGCTATGTGTCAGATAGACCTGGATTTAGATCTCAAGTCTGACAATTTACTGGCTCTGTAAACAGGCAAATTATATAACTTCCTATTTCCTAGTGTCCTCATGAATAAAATGAAATAAGAACCTCTTTGTAGGTTAATTTGAAAGATTGCTGCTAAGTCGCTTCAGTCGTGTCCAACTCTGTGCGACTCCATGGACTGCAGCCTACCAGGCTTCTCCGTCCATGGGATTTTCCAGGCAACAGTACTGGAGTGGGGTGCCATTGCCTTCTCCCAATTTGAAAGATTAAGATAATGTAAATAAAACTGCAGACACATAATAGTCCCCCAATCAGCTGCAAAAATGGTTACCTCATCATAATTTCTTAATGTCTTTTTGCCCAAGAGAAACTCTTCCAGTCTCCATGGTTTTCAAAGACTGTTCACTAAATCTATAGGCCTTTTCTCTATGGCAGCTCTTCAAATATTATAGTTTCAATCTGCTATGCTAAGTCACCTCAGTCATGTCTGACTTTTTGCCACCCCATGGACTGTAACCTGCCAGGCTCCTGTCCGTGGGATTCTCCAGGCAAGAATAATAGTACTCAAAAGTCTCTTGGCAATTCCATGCTTACATGCATTGGGCTTTCTCATATATTAAGAAATTTTCCACTTGGAATATATGACATATATTTTCCATTACCAAAGCATGATAATATGTGATTACTTATATTTATCATCTATGCACCCAACTAACAGAAAATGATGGTGGGATATGACTTCCTAAAAGTTTCAGTTATCCAGATGCTTTCCCAGACTTTACTCAGTTGGAAATGAGAGGCACAGTTCTTCACTCATGATCAGGGTGAGTAATAAGATTTTCACTAGCTAATGCCTTCAAAGTCATCATCCAAGGGCTTTGATTGCTAGAGAAAGTTGTGAGATGCTTCTGATTCTTCTCCAAAAATAAAAGGGGTCACTTGAAAGACAAGAGGACAGGCAGCTCCCTATTTTCAAGAATGCTATGCTTAAGGAGGCCACACGACCTTCAGAAACACCTCAAAGAGAATGCAAATGTATGAACAACAATCTTCCCTTTACATTTTTCCAGGAAATAAATAGCATTTATACATAAATTACACACCCTGATTTATCCACATCAAATTCCTAATATGATCCAGATAACTGAAACTGTACCTTCAACTTACAACAGCTCCTGGAACCTCTGCAATTAGATGCTGGCCCTCTGAAGTGAGTGGCTTCTCAGAGCAAATCTTTTCATCATGACCCAATGTCTGATTTCTTATTCCTCTTCATTTACAAAATTATTTAAATAAATATTAAGCCGCTTATTTACCAACATTAAATTTCACAGTGATTATGTGGAACATTTCTTTAACATGATTAACCACAGAGCAGTCACTTCTCATTAGTAAAACTCTTTTTTAATGTCCTCAGTAAGGGTTCCAAAAAGCAGTCTGATTTCTTCAGACACTACCTTCGGTAAGTACATTTCCATGGCCTTCATCTAAAGTCTTTTTTAGCATCATCATCAGAGTGTAAACCCTAGCCTTTCCAATATAGTATCGAAAATATTGTTTTCAGATATCAGTTTGTCTATTTGTTCTGACTCAGGTAGACTATGCCACATCTATGGTTAATTCTCAGTAATTTAGGTAAATATTTCATGCTTCTAATGTCTAAATATTAACACTGGTCCAAATAAACCTCTCTATTCTTAAGTCATTGTGCTGTGATAAAGGTCTTGTTATCTGACTGCAATTACTTCAACTCAATCAGTAAACTAGACAATCAAATAAATGAAGGGAGGGGACATTAAACAGACTGTTTCTATTCTATCCCTCATTTCTAAAACTCTGTCAAGGTCCAATTTAGTATTGCTTATATTTGTACAAGACAGGATTTTCTAGATGTCTGTCTGAATATTGGCCCATTTTTTAAATTCCTCTCTTAAAAGAGTCAAGACTGGCCTAACCACCCTTTGGACATTGGATTTTGGTGGGCTGGGACACAGCAGGGATATATACTAAATTACAATGAAAACTGAAAGTCAAAGGATTAGACTCACATAAAATCTAAAGGAAAAAAATGAAGTCCAAGCATCAGAAAAATTTCTTATGAACCATAAGCCCATAGAAAGTGAAAGAAAGTGAAGTCGCCCAGTCGTGTCTGACTGTTTGTGACCCCATGGACTGTAGCCTATCAGGCTCCTCCATCCATGGGATTTTCCAGGCAAGAGTGCTGGAGTGGATTGCCTTTTCCTTCTCCAGGGGATCTTCCCGACCCAGGAATCGAACCCAGGTCTCCCGCATTGTAGGCAGATGCTTTACCGTCTGAGCCACCAGGGAAGCCCCAAGCCCACAGAGGCAGAGTACAAATAGAGAATATGTTATCAGAAGAAAAGGGGGTATTCTTGAATGGCCATGCATCAGAAGACCAGAACTTTAGAGTGTTTAGATATGACCTCAGTGTAACACAGGTCAAAAAGAAGCAGTGCATACAACAGTGGTCAGGTGGCCTGGCTGGCAAATGCAGCCTACTGTTACAGTAAGTTTGTAGATGGGGCAGGCTTGTTTAAAGGCCAGAGTCAGAATGGCCATTGCCTAGCAGTAAGAAACTTTAAACAGTAGTTTTGATATTTTGACATCCATCTATGAAGTTATCACAATGTAGTTACACAAGACTCATCTGAAAGGTCATCAAGCATCGCCTACAGCCACTGATCTGACTGCAGAATAAGTCATAAGATTTTGGTTTTAAGGGAGGGACACATTCATTCTGTCTCTCTCTATCTCTCCCCCACCTCTTTCTCTCTTATTCTTTATTTCATTAGAAAATCCTTTATAAATCTGGGTAGCAAATCTGGGACGACAGAGGATGGGATAGTTAAATGGCATCACTGACTCAATGGACATGAGTTTGAGCAAGCTCTGAGAGGTGGTGATGGACAGGAAGCCTGGCGTGCTGCAGTCCATGGGGTCACAAGGAGTTGGACAAGACTGAGTGAACTGAACTGAACTAAGAAGAGTAGACTGTATTGAAATACATATCCTTGGGAAAGACTGAAGGTTGATAGGCTGATTTTATTCAAAACAATTTGGCAAGAGATTCTATCAAATGGTTATCTTCAGTTCTCATGGTACTTTTTAAATAATAATTTTTATAATTTATAAAATTATAATTTTATATTTTTATATAATTTATAATTAAAATTTTTATAATTCTAATGATTTTGATCTTTACCACATAAGCTGATGTTGGCAGGTTCTGGCTGAACCAGTGTCCTAAGAGCTAGGCATAAAAGAGCTTGCCTCTCACAAACTCTATCTGATTTGATAGCAGAATTTTCCTGTGGTCATCTGGTCATTTGACCTCTGGCAGTACCCTTATCAACCCACTTAAATCAAACGTAATATGCCTCAAAGGCTGAATATTTGTGTCTAATCATAGGACTCAGTTATTAAATCTTTCACCCATTTCTTTTTTCTCCCTTTTTTGACAGCCAAGTTTTATGTTTTATAGAACAATGCTTCCTCCATTATAGAGTTCCATTATTTTTAAAAGAGTTGGTGATGCAGAGGTCCCAGGAGATATTTGTATCATAAAATGTGATGTTCACAGAAGTGATTCCAGATGCAGATCCATTTTTTAAAGCTTAGACTCTCTTTGAGGAGTTCTTTCTCACACTTGGAACGTTTAAGACGGTGTCCTGGTTTTGAGAAATGTCAAAGGGAAACAGTTACTGTCAGCAGATTGACACTCCGACTGAATTTGCAGTAGTGTCGTTCACACTGTCTTACACTGTGAATAGTTAAAACTCCATCTGCCCAGGGACCTAGTATAAAATATGTAAGATTTTATATGTTCAAATAATTAGATGAAAGAAATATTACATCTCCTTAGTTTCCCCTAAAGAGCATGCTTCCTTTAATGGTAAGGTGCCAACATCTGTGGATACTTACAATAGTGTGCTGGGCACTGTTCATGAGTCTTCAATGTGCTGCCTTATTTATTCCACTTAGTACTCCTAAAATGTGATGGGTATTATTTTACTTTACTGTTACTTAGTTTCCTAGGCTACAAAAGAGGCTACGTTTAAGTCACGTGTTCAAAGTCATAGACCTGGAATTGAAACATGAGCTATCCAGCTCTTCAGTTCAGTTCAGTCACTCAGTCGTATCTGACTCTTTGTGACCCCATGGACTGCAGCATGCCAGGCTTCCTGTCCATCACAAACTCCTGGAGCTTGCTCAAACTCATGTCCATTGAGTCAGGGATGCCATCCAACCATCTTATCCTCTATCATCCCCTCCTTGTCCTGCCTTCAATCTTTCCCAGCATCAGCGTCTTTTCAAATGAGTCAGTTCTTCACATCAGGTGACCAAAGTATTGAAGCTTCAGTTTCAGCATCAGCCCTTCCAATGAATATTCAGGACTGATTTCCTTTAGGATTGACTGGTTTGATCTCCTTGCAGTTCAATAGACTCTCAAGAGTCTTCTCCAACACCACAGTTCAAAAGGATCAATTCTTCAGCACTCAGCTTTCTTCATAGTCCAACTCTCACATCCATACATGACTACTGGGAAAACCATAGCTTTGACTAGATGGACCTTTGTTGGCAAAGTAATGTCTCTGCTTTTTAATGTGCTGTCTAGGTTGGTCATAGCTTTTCTTCCAAGTGTCTTTTAATTTCATGGCTACAGTCACCATCTGCAGTGATTTTGGAGCTCAAGAAAATAAAGTCTCTCACTGTATCCTTTGTTTCCCCATCTATTTGCCATGAAGTGATGGGACCAGATGCCATGATCTTAGTTTTCTGAATGTTGAGTTTTAGTGGTACATATACACAATGGAGTATTACTCAGCCATTAAAAAGAATGCATTTGAATCAGTTCTAATGAGGTGGATGAAACTGGAACCTATTATACAGAGTGAAGTAAGCCAGAAAGAAAAACACCAATACAGTATACTAATGCATATATATGGAATTTAGAAAGATGGTAACGATAACCCTGTATGCGAGACAGCAAAAGAGACACAGATGTATAGAACAGTCTTTTGGACTCTGTGGGAGAGGGAGAGGGAGAGGGTGGGATGATTTGGGGGAATGTCATGGAAACATGTATAATATCATATAAGAAATGAATCGCCAGTCCAGGTTCGATACAGGATCCTTGAGGCTGGTGTACTGGGATGACCTGGAGGGATGGTATGGGGAGGGAGGTGGGAGGGGGGTTCAGGATGGGAAACATGTGTACACCCACGGTGGATTCATGTTGATGTGTGGCAGAACCAATGCAATATTGTTAAGTAATTAGCCTCCAATTAAAATAAATAAATTTGAACTAAAAAAAAAAGAGAAAAAAAAAAGGTCAACAGATACTCAAAAAAACAATTAATTAATTAATTAAACCAACTTTTTCACTCTCTTCTGATACTTTCACCAAGAGGCTCTTTAGTTCTTCTTCACTTTCAGCCATAAGGGTGGTGTCACCCTCTGCCTATCTGAGGTTATTGATATTTCTCCCAGAAATCTTAGGTCCAGCTTGTGCTTCATCCAGCCTGGCATTTTGCATAATGTACTCTGCATATAAGTTAAATAAGCAGGATGATAATATACAGCCTTGACGTACTCCTTTCCCAACTTGGAACTAGTCTGTTCCATGTACAGTTCTAACTGTTGCTTCTTGACCTGCACATTTAACCAATTTGTTGTTGTTTAGTTGCTAAGTCATGTCCAACTCTTTTGTGACCCCATGAACTGTAGCCCACCAAGCTCCTCTGTCCATGGGATTTCCCAGGCAAGAATACTGGAGTGGGTTGTGCCATTTCCTTCTCTAGGTGATCTTCCCGACCCAAGGATCAAACCTGCATCTCCTGCATTGCAGGCAGATTCTTTACCACTGAGTCATGAGGGAAGTCCAATTCACTGTACTTATTCCCCAATAAGCTATCCCTTAAAATTGTATCTAGATTTTTATCCTCAATCTCACTAGTTAAATGCTGTCCCCCAGATTATTATCTATGCTTCTAAAATAGCTAGGTGAACTTTCTTACTAGAACCCAGCCAATTTGGGGTCAAATCGCTATGTCTTTCATTGTATGCCAAGGATAATGTGTGGATGCTCTTCTAAAGTAAATTTTAATGTAGAGTCCAGTGAAGCTCTAGAATCACCCTTAATTTTCAGGTAATGCTCACTCAAATGACCCCTCCCATTCAGTGTGTCCAAGTCTATAAGGTGGCCCAAAACTGCTTCTGTAAATATATTCACATTATTCTCTCTTTTCTATTACTTAAGATCCTATCATCTTTCCAGTAGCTCTCTAGGATATGTCAGTTCCCAACTTCCCACGCATATTAGACTTTCCTTCACAGGTGGTCTGACTTTGGTTCCTCTTCAGTTCTTGACTCAGAATCACAAAGTCATGGCAAATCCATATAGACAAAAAATAGATTGGTGGTTTCTAGGGGGAGGGAGAAAAATCGGGAATGATGATTAATGGGCACAGGGTTTCTTTGGAGGTAACTCCCAGGAATTAGATAGTGGTGGTGACTTTACAATATTGTGAATATATCAAAAGCCACAGAGCTATCCACTTCAAAACGTTTAAAATGCTGACTTTTTAAATGCAATTTGAATTTTACATCAGTTAAAAAAAAAGAGGAAAAAGAAACAAAGAAACATACCAAGGCTAGCCTTGTTCACTGTCTCATTCAGTCTTGACTCCATAGGAGCCAGTAGGAATTCTATAGACATCTAGATGAGGTTGGTTTTGCTATAATAAAGATGCTTCAGCCTTACCTTCCTACAAGGCTTCACAGAGATCAAATATGTGCCTTTGCTGTTGTTTTGCCTTATTCCGTGGTGTTATTTCTTCAGACATGGTTCTCAGCACCCCTGAGACTGAGGCCTCCTTAACCACCTGCCTGTGAAAGCAAGCTGTTCTATTAAAATCCTACCTAAGCTTGTACCATGGTTTAAAACATGCAGACAAATTTTTCGACACAGAATTCTTCCCCACAGAAGATGGAACTTAATTCTCCTCTTTTTCAGTGTGGGCTGGACTTAGTGATTCCAGTATATAAGTGATGATGTGTACCTAGGTTATAAAAGGCACACCATCCTCTTTCCGTTGTCTGTCTTGGGTCGCTAACTCTGCGGGGAGAGCCAGCTACCACGTGATGAGGACACTCCAGCAGCAAATGGAGAGATCTGCTTCATGAGGAACTGAGATCTCCTGCCATCAGCCATGTGAGGTGAGTCACTTTGGAAGCAGATTCCCTGGCCCCAGGCAAAACTCAAATGACTGCATCCCTGAACAAACCCTGACTGCAACCTCATAAAAGACCCTGGGCCAGAACCACCCAGTTAAGCCATTCCTGACACAGAAAGAGTAAATGTGTCATGTTTTAAACCAGCAAGTTTTACAGAAATTGTTTATGCAGCAGTAAATATCTAATACAATTATACTGTATCTTGTTGTCTTCCTTCTGTCCACATCCTTTGTTTTCCTTCTTTGCCCCATCACTTTCTCAACTCCTAGTTAGTACTACATCAATAGCTTTTAATTGATTTACTGATCATTTCATGAAATAAGTATACCATTTCAAACACTGTAAAAGTCGTTTCTATACTGCATACCCATATACCGCCACCTAAATTTAATATTTTGCTGCTTTTAGTTTTTCATCTCCCTCTCCATCAATCAATTCATCCTATTTTTCACGTATTTCTAAGTAAATTGCAGACATCAGTACCCTTCACCCCAAATATTTCAATATTCAAGTGTGCATAGTGGTGAGTGGGTTTCAATATTTATGTACAGTGTTCTTCTTGTAAAGTAAAAGTTCAATGCAATGAAATGTACAGTCTTAAGCGTTATTTGTTGATTTTGACAAATGTATACACCTGTGTGCATGCCAAGCTTTCATGAAGATATAGAACATTCATGGGTGTAAATTTATATTACTGAGAGTCCATAAGACAATTTCTTACAGTTCTGTGTCTGTCTCATAACATCAGATCACATAGTAGATGCTCAACCAATACCTTTTAATCTATTACTAAATGTCGCCTGGATTTTTGAGAGAAGGCAACTAAATATTTTTGTGGCCCTGACAGACTGAAAAACAAAGACATTTTGGAGTCTTGAGATGCAGAGGAAGGACAGAGAAGCTGCCCTCTGTTTTTCATCTGAACAAAACCCCTTAAGGAATAGTTTATCTACCAAAATCAACATGGTGTAGTGATAATAAAAATGCTTATGAAAAGCAATTTGTTTTCCGTGGTATTCACCAGATGGTCCATACTGTTAGGTATCGCTTAAATCCCCACTTGGGAAAACCTGTTATCTCTCTTCCTTATAATAACCCCTTGGCCACAATATTATGACCTGTACACAAAGTAACTGAAAAGTTTTGCTACATGCATTTTAATGGCTTTGGACAGCATGTGAAACAAAGATATCTTATAAGGAAAAAAGGAAAAAAATAAACAGCAATCTTCTGGTCTGAGCATGCTTTAGATAAGGAAAGGAGAGTTTCTGCCTCTTTCTTTATAAGGGCTCAGCTCCAACCACCAGAGCTACCCATGCACCTGAACCCCACTCTCACCTCTGCCTGCTCACTCTCCCACCCCCCCCCCCCCCCTGCATGTCCTGGCCCTGGCTGACAGCAGATAACTCTGAACAGGCCCTTTGAAATTACACGCTGATACCGGCCTGAATTTACAGTGGTGTCTGCATTTTTTTTCTTTTTTGGCTTTCCATTGTCTTCTTTCCTCTGACCCTCTCTCCTTATCTCTCATCTTTGTCTATTGATCTCCAAACACCTCTTTTCTTGAAGTTTCCATTTATTTCTTTCACAGTCTATCTTGCTCATGTTGGCTCTCACATCATTTTTATCTCTCCCTTCTCCCACTTTCTCTCTCTCTCATCTTTTTCTCTGTAGCTTTCTTTTTTCTTTCAAACTTTCAGTCTCACACCCAACACCCACTTTGCCAGTTCAGTCTCTTGTTCTGCCCTGATCCAAGTTGAGTGGACATATTGCCCATTTTCAAACCTTCTTGAAATGATGCTATTCCTCTTTCCTACCTATGCTGCTGCTGCTAAGTCGCTTCAGTCATGTCCGACTCTATGCGACCCCATAGACGGCAGCTCACCAGGCTTCCCCGTCCCTGGATTCTCCAAGCAAGAACACTGGAGTGGGTTGCCATTTCCTTCTCCAATGCATGAAAGTGAAAAGTGAAAGTGAAGTCGCTCAATCGTGTCTGACTCTTAGCGACCCCATGGACTGCAGCCCACCAGGCTCCTCCGTCCATGGGATTTTCCAGGCAAGAGTACTGGAGTGGGGTGCCATTGCCTTCTCCTCCTACCTATGCTAGACTCAGTCTTTTGTAGCAAAGTGAAGAGACTTGATTTCCAACTGTGAAGGTTGCCCGGAGATGTCTAATTTGTCAGCCTGTTTCCACCTGCCGTGTGCATAGCCTGACATGACAGCCCTCATTTTCTAAGCTGACCTTCAGTCTTTGCCCTTGGACCCTTTTGTTCACATTCTGTTGTTGCAAAGGGACAGAAACACAACCCACTACTGCCTTATTATGTTTTAATTTCCTGAGTAGTTCTAGCATCTCATAGGCATCTTCACTGTCTCTCTCTTTTCAGTTGCTCCCCTTTGCTCTGGGTGAAACATAACCTCAAGAATCACATTTGCATTTTCTCTGTGATTGAGATCCATGTTAAGGTGAGATTTTCTTTGAATGTTTTTTTGAGTCCTCTGCCCTTCTCTGTTTCTAGATGAATATACTGGTTATCACTCACCTCTTCCTCTTCACACACCCAATATAAAACATATAGATTAACACAGATATCTTTAAGGAATTTTTTCAATTTTATGATATCTTGTTGGCATTATTGTTGCTATTTCTGCTGCAGCTGCTTCTGTCCCGAAACTCACCAACAGAGTTTTGTGTTCTTCAACCTAGACTTTCGACCCAGGAAAGCAGGGATTGTTGGTCAAGAGCACCTAGTTTCTGTATGTCTATCCATGGTAAGTTTATTTTGTTCTGAAATCATGGTTAAAAAGGATATTCAGCCTAGTTAGAAATATTGTCATCATTATTTGCTGTTGTTTAATCTCTTAAGTTGTGTCTGACTCTTTTGTGACCCCATGGACTGTATGTAGCCCTCCAGGCTTCTCTGTCCATGGTATTTCCCAGGCAAGAATGCTGAATGGGTTGCCATTTCCTTCTCCTGGGGATCTTCCTGACCCAGGGATCAGATCCAAGTCTCCTGGATTGCAGGTGGATTCTTTACCACTGAGCCACCTGGAAAGCCCATAGTCATCATTATGGCCCTTCATTAATCTAGAAAAACTAATTTATCTTGAAACTTTAAGGCCAACAACTAGAAAGTTCAGTGAATAATCTTAACTTAAAGGTACTAAACTGAAAAATACTTCAGCAACTAGAATGCATAATTTCATTTAACATCTCCATGAGGCCCGAGGTAGTAAACAGTCTCCCACAGCACACAGCAAGGGAGATTACATATTGTAGACTGGACTCAGAACTATTATATAGAGGAAACTGTGTCCTTTCTCTTTGAATTTCCAGCAGTTAGCAAGGTAGCTAACATTTAATATTGTCTCCATAAATTTTTGCAACTAATCACTTTGATTTCACTAATATGTCTGATCATTAGCCAGTATTATCATTAGGCATTGTAGACTTTCTAGAAGGAAAAGATTTGATGGAATCTTTGAATGCCTACATAGCAGGCTCAGAAGAAAAAAAAAAGTGTCACTTCTTCACTCTATAACTCAGTTTCTTCACCTATAATGTAAAAACAGTCAAAGAGATCATCTCTAGGTCTCTGACATTTCCAATACTACAAAATGATCATCCTGATTTAATCCCATGTGAACAAAACCTATACACACAATGGGGGAGAAGCTAAAATTTAACAGAATTAACAAGAAACTCAACCGTATTGAGCACAAATGTCTATGTATGGTAGATATAAAGATGATTCAGTGTACTCTGTATTCTTCATGTATCCACATTCTAATGAGGAAAACAAAATTTAAGCAAAATTATCTATAAAAAGTAATCTGATAGTAACTATCATTCTGTTTTTCCTTTTTTAATTGGAATATAATTGCTTTACAATATTTTGTTGGTTTCTGCCATACAGCATTGTAAAACAGCTATCAGTTCAGTTCAGTTCAGATCAGTCATTCAGTCGTGTCCGACTCTCTGCGACCCCATGAATCGCAGCACGCCAGGCCTCCCTGTCCATCATCAACTCCCAGAGTTCACTGAGACTCATGTCCATCGAGTCAGTGATGCCATCCAGCCATCTCATCCTCTGTCGTCCTCTTCTCCTCCTGCCCCCAATCCCTCCCAGCATCAGTCTTTTCCAATGAGTCAACTCTTCGCATGAGGTGGCCAAAGTACTGCTATATGTATACATATATCCCCTCCTTCCCGAGCCTTCCTCCCAATCTTCTAGGTCATCACAGAACACTGGGCTGAGTTCCCTGCACTATAAGGCAGCTCCCTGATAGCTCTCTGTTTTACACGTGGTCATGTATATACGTCAATCCCAACCTCCCAATTTATACCCTCTTCCCCCTCCCCACTCCCATTCCATGTCTGTATTCTCGACGTCTACACCTCTATTCCTGTCCTGCAAATAGATTCATTGGTAACATTTTTCTAGGTTTCATACATATGTATTAGTATGCAATGCTTATTTTTCTCTTTCTGACTTACTTCATCCTGTTTGACAGGCTCTAGATTTATCTACATCACTTCAGCTGACTCAGTTTCATTCATTTTTATTACTGACTAATATTGTATTGTATATATGAACCACATCTTTATCCATTCATCTATCAATGGGCATCTAGGGTGCTCCCATGTCTTGGCTATTGTAAGTAGTGCTGCAATGAACATTCGGGTAAGTATGTCCTTTTCAGCTGGTTTTCTAAGTATATGCTCAGTAGTTGGATTGCTGGGTTATATTTAGTTCTATGTTTAGTTTTTTAAGGAACTTGCATACTGCTCTCCATGGGCTTCCCTTTTGGCTCAGCAGTAAAGAAGTGTCTACAACGCAGGAGACACAGAAGACACGAGTTCGATCCCTAGGTTGGGAACATCCCCTGGAGGGTATGGCAACCCACTCCAGTATTATTGCTGGGAGAATTGCATGGATAGAGGAGCCTGGAGGGCTGCAGTCCATGGGATGCCAAAGAGTCAGACATGACCAACATGACTGAGCATGCAAGCATACTGTTCTCCATAGTGGCTGTATCAATTTACATTCCCGCCAACAGTGTAGGAGGGTTCCCTTTTCTCCACATTCACCGCATTTATTGTCTGTATATTTTTTGGATAATAGTCATTCTGGCCAGTGTGAGGTGATATCTCATTGAAGTTTTGAGTATGTATGTAGTCATTTTTCCCTTTGTTCCCCTCTCCTAAAAGATTTATCAATCAGTTACATAGTCTATTCGTTTAGCACATATTTTTTTTTCACAACAGTTAAAAACAATTCAGCTCTGAATATCTAACCTCCAACTCAAGGTGTTAGCAGTGAGCACAAATAGACAACCTCTACTTTAACCATGAAAGTCCTTGAGATTGCAAGCAAAGGATCAAGAAGGAGAGGGTAGATTAAGGCTCAACTAGATCCTTCACAGATCACTGCCTTGTCATGGCAAAGGGGCTTGCATAAGTCAATGAAGCTATGAGCCCTGCCACGCAGGGCCAACCAAGACGGACGGGTCACAGTGGAGAGTTCTGACAAAATGTGGTCCCCTGGGGGAGAGACTGGCAAACCACTCCCGAATACTTTCTGTGAGAACCCATGAGCTGTATAAAAAGGTATGGCACCAAAACATGACCCACCCACCCCTGCCCAAGTCAGAAAGTGTTCGATATGCTGCTGGGGAAGAGTGGAGGGCAACTACTAATAGCTCCAGAAAGAATGAAGCAGCTGAGCCAAAGCAGAAATGACGCTAAGTTGTGGATGTGTCTGGTGATGAAAGTAAAATTTGATGCTATAAAGAAAGGTTTTGCATAGGAACCTGGAATGTTAGGCCCATGAATCAAGGTAAATTGGATATGGTCAAGCAAAACATGGTAAAAGTAAACATCAACAACTTAGGAATCAGTGAACTAAAATGGACAGAAATGGGTGAATTTAACTCAGATGACCATTATATTCTACTGTGGGCAGGAATCCCATAGAAGAAATAAAGTAGCCCTCATAGTCAAAAAAAGAGTCCAAAATCAGTTGGGTGCAATCTCAAAAATAACAGAATGATCTCGGTTCTTTTCCAAGGCAAACCATTCAACATCACTGTAATCCAAGTCTGTGCCCTAACCCACTGATGCTGAAGAAGCTGAAGTTGATCAGATCTATGAAGACCAAGAAGACCTCCTAGAAATAATGCCAAAAAAGATGTCATGTTCATAATAGGGGATCGGAATGCAAAAGTAGGAAGTCAGGAGATTCCTAGAGTAACAGGCAAGTTTGGCCTCAAAGTACAAAATGAAGCAGGGGGAAGGCTAACAAAATTCTGCAAAGAGAGTGCACTGATCATGGCAAACATCCTCTTTCAACAACACAAGAGATAACTTTACACACGGACATCAGCAAATGGTCAGTACCGAAATCAGATTCATTATATTCTTTGTAGCCGAAGGTGGAGAAGCTGTTTACAGTCAGCAAAAACAAGACCTGAAACTGACTGTGGCTCAGATCATCAGCTTCTCATAGTAAAATTCAGGCTTAAACTAAAAAGAGCAGGGAAAATCACTAGACCAGTCAGGTATGAGTTAAATCAAATCCCCTATGAAGATACAGTGGAGGTGACAAATATATTCACGGGATTAGATCTAGTAAACAGAGTGCCTGAGAATTATGGACAGAGGTTTATGATATTTTATAGGAGACAGTGAATAAAATCATCCAAAAGAAAAATAAATGCAAGAAGGCAAAGTGGTAGCCTGAGGAAGCTTTACAAATAGCTGAGGAAACAAGAGAAGCAAAAAGCAAGAGAGAAAGGAAAAGGTACACTCAGCTAAACATAGAGTTCCAGAGGCAAGACAGACAAGTAGGCTTTCTTCAATTAACAATGCAAGGAAATAGAGGAGAATAACAGAAGAAGAAAGATTAGAGATCCCTTCAAGAAAATTGAAAAAAAAAAAGAAAATATCAAAGGAATATTTCCTCCAAAGATGGGCACAATAAAGGACAGAATCAAAGATCAAGAAGAGATGGCAAGAATACACAGAAGAACTGTACAAAAAAGATCTTAATGACCAGGATAATCACGCTGGTCTGGTCACTCACCCAGAGCCAAGTATTCTGGAGTGTGAAGTCAAGGGGGGCCTTAGGAAGCACTCCTGCTAGTAAAGCTAGTGGAGATGATGGAATTCCAGCACAGCTATTTAAAATCCTAAAAGATGATGCTATGAAAGTGCTTCACTCAGTATGTCAGCAAATTTGGAAAACCTAGCAGTGGCCACAGGACTGGAAAATGTCAATCCTTATCCCAATTCCCAAGAAGGACAGTACTAAAGAATGTTCAAATCACCAGACAATTGCACTTATCTCCTATGCCTGTAAGATTATGCTGAAAATCCTTCAAGGTAGGCTTTAGCAGTTCATGAACCAAGACCTTTCAGATGTTCAGACTGGGTTTAGAAAAGGCAGAGGAATCAGAAATCTACCTCTGTTTAATTGACTGGAATAAAGCCTTTGACTGTGTGGATCATAACAAACTGTGGAAAACTCTTGAAGAGATGGGAATACTATACCATCTTACCTGTCTCCTGAGAAACTTGTATGCAGGTCAAGAAGCAACACTTAGAATTTTGTGTGGAAAAACAGACTGGTTCAGAATTGAGAAAGGAGTACATCAAGACTGTTTATTTTCACCCTATTTATTTAATTTATACACAGAGCACATCATGTAAAATGCTGGGCTGGATGGGTTACAAGCTGGAACAAAGATTGCTGGGAGGAATATCAACAACCTCAGGTATTCAGATGATACCATTCTATTGACAGAAAGGGAAGAATAACTAAAGAGCCTCTTGATGAGGATGAAGGAGGAGAGTGAAAAAGCTGGCTTAAAACTCAGTATTAAAAAAATAAGATCATGGCATCTGGTCCCATCACTTCATAGCAAGTAGAAGGGGAATAGGTGGAAACAGTGACAGATTTCCTCTTCTTGGGCTCTAAAATCACTGTGGATGGTGACTGTAGCCATGAAATTAGAAGAGGATTGTTTCTTAGCAGGAAAGCTATGACAAACCTAGACAGTGTGTCAAAAAGCAAAGACATCACTTTGCCGACAAAGGTCCATATAATCAAGGCTATGGTCTTTCCAGCAGTCGTGTAGGTGAGAGCTGGACCATAAAGAAGGCAGAGCACTGAAGAATTAATGCTTTCAAATGTGGTACTGGAGAAAACTCTTGAGAGTCCCTTCGACAGCAAGGAAATCCAACAAGTCAATCCTAAAGGAAATCAACCCTGAATGTGCACTGGAAGGATTGATGCTGAGGCTGAAGCTCCAATACTTTGGCCACCTGAATCAAAGAGCTGACTCATTGGAAGAGACCCTGATACTGGGAAAGATTGAAGGCAGGAGAAGAGGGTAACAGAGGATGAGATGGTCGGATGGCATCACTGATTCAATGCACATAAACTTGGGCAAATTCTGGGAGATGGTGAGAGACTGGGAAAGCTGGCTTGCTACAGTCTATGTGGTCTCAAAGAGTCAGACATGACTTGGCAACTGAACGACAGCAAAAGCAATATCCAGAGAAGGACGGCAACATAAGTTCCTTCAGTTTACTGAATACCTATCATATATTAAGCACTGTGCTTGACAGCTTGATAGAGGCAGAAAGGGAATCACAGAATAATGAACAAGACATTATTTCTATCATCAAAGAGTTCAGTTCAGCTCAGTCACCCAGTCATGTCAGACTCTTTGTGACCCCATGAACTGCAGCACACCAGGCCTCCCTGTCCATCACCAACCCCCGGAGTCCACCCTAACCCATGCTATCAAGTTGGCAATGCCATCCAACCATCTCATCCTCTGTCATCCCCTTCTCCTCCTGCCCTCAATCTTTCCCAGCATCAGGGTCTTTTCCAGTGAGTCAGCTCTTTGCATCAGGTGGCCAAAGTACTGGAGTTTCAGCTTCAACATCAGTCCTTCCAAAGAACACCCAAGACTGATCTCCTTTAGGATGGACTGGTTGGATCTCCTTGCAGTCCAAGGGACTCTCAAGAGTCTTCTCCAACACCACACTTCAAAAGCATCAATTCTTCAGCCTTCAGCTTTCTTTATAGTCCAACTCTCACATCCATACATGACCACTGGGAAAACCATAGCCTTGGCTAGAAGTACCTTTGTTGTCAAAGTAATGTCTCTGCTTTTGAATATGCTATCTAGGTTGGTCATAACTTCCCTTTCAAGGAGTAAGCGTCTTTTAATTTCATGGCTGCAATCACCATCTGCAGTGATTTTGGAGCCCAGAAAAATAAAGTCTGACACTGTTTCCACTGTTTCCCCATCTATTTCCCATGAAGTGATGGGACCAGATGCCATGATCTTAGTTTTCTGAATGTTGAGCTTTAAGCCAACTTTTTCACTCTCCACTTTCACTTTCATCAAGAGGCTCTTTAGTTCTTCTTCGCTTTCTGCCATAAGGGTGGTGTCATCTGCATATCTGAGGTTATTGATATTTCTCCTGGCAATCTTGATTCCAGATTGTGCTTCATCCTGCCCAGCCTTTCTCATGATGTACTCTGCATATAAGTTAAATAAGCAGGGTGACAATATACAGCCTTGACATACTCCTTTTCGGAAAACAGAGAAGGTACCAACTAGAAGAACTGAAAAATGCTTTCTTTCATGGTGATTCTGGCCTTTAAGCTAACTTTTGAAAAAATGAATGAAAACCTGAAAGATGGTGTGTATGGGGGGCGGGAGGAGTAGATAAGTAGCGTGTGGAGAATTAAAGGCGATAGCTTACGGTAAATGATGTCAGATTCATGATCTCTGAAGAAGATTTAGCTTTCGGATCAGGGACCAGGCTTGATCACTCAAGAGTTTTTGTGTAGCAGAGTTTTATTAAAGTATGACAAGGGACAGAGAAAGCTTCTGACACAGACATCAGTAGGGGACAGAGAATGACTCTGTGCTAGATTTAGCAGCTGTTTTATGTTGGTTAGAAAGTTATTAATCAGATAAGAGAGACACCTCAAGGCTGACGGAGTTTCTTTCACTAGGCTCTTCTCCCACAATATGCATTTTTGAGATAGGACGGCATGAGGTGTGTCATTCCCCAGCCATAAAACAATTGATATGAATACTGGTTTGTTGAGCTATTATCAGCCCAAGGTTTGAGAAAAGAAAAAAGTTAGTCTTAGGTGAAACCATTTTGAAGAAAGGCAAATTGCAAAGCAAATACATAGTTTCATTAACATAGCTTAAGAAAAATATTTCCATAGAGAGTTTGTTTCCTCCTGCCACTTAAGGGAGAGATTTTTAAATGTCTGACACTTGCAGCCTATTTCCTCCATTTGGAGACCCCTGGCCTTCCTGCCTGTTACCCTCTCAAAGACATCTCAAATTACTCTGGAAACACAGACTTGGAATAGATGGAAATAGTCCTGCAGTGTAGGACTGAAGATCTGGGACCTGATTCTGAAGGTAAGGAGAAGCTGTGGAAGTTTTTCAGGGAGAGGAGTTTTCCATTTTAGGAAGATTATGGTGGCAGTAGTGTAAAGAATGCACAAGATGCAAGAGACACGGACTCACTCCCTGGGCCCCGGCAATCCCCTGGAAGAGGAAATGGCATCTCCCTCCAGTATTCTTGCCTGGAAAGTTCCATGGGCAGAGGAGCCTAGTAGGCTACAGCCCACAGGGTGGCAAAGAGTTGGACATGAGTGAGCACGCACACCCACTTTATGGTAGGAATATATAGAATAAGCTGATGAAGAGATAAACAGGAAACCAGTGGGCTCATAGAGATTCTACCAAATATGTGTCTGGTGGGAACTTCCTTGGCAGTCCAGTGGTTAGATTTCACACTTCCACTGCGGGGGGTGTGGATTCCATCCTATATGCCATGTGACATGGAAAAAAAAAATTAAAGAAGTGTATTTGGTTATCTTCATTTTATTTACTAAATGTTCCAATCCTGCTCCCTCCCAGATATTGTAGAATTGTGCTTCCCTACTATCATGAAGTTGAACATGGCCACATGACTTGCCTTGACCAATAGAATTGAACAAGTGACACATATTGCTTTAGGACAGAATCATTTTATTCCCAGTGCAAACCCTGTACTGCCTCTCTCCATTTCACTATGTATTCAGTAATTCTTTAGATGACAGAAGTCTACATCTCTGAGTGGGAACAGAATTCCTACATTGCCAATGCAGCAAAAGAGAAATAAATGTTTATTCTTTGGGGCCACTGAGATTTGACCTATTCTCACTGATGTGCATGCTCAGTCACTCAGTTGTGTCCAACTCTTTGCAACCCCATGGGACAGTAACCCGTGAGGCTCCTCTGTCCATGGCTTTCCTGGTGAAAATACTGGAGTGGGTTGTCATTTCCTCCTCTAGGGGATCCTCCTGATCCAGGGATCAAACCTGCATCTCCTGTGTGGTCAGGTGAATTCTTTACCACTGAACCACCTGGGAAGCTCATTCTCACTGATAATGTGCCTCTAATATAGTTTCACTTCTACCAGTTACCACTCCCCACCACCCCCAACCACCCGCATATCTCTTGCTACATTTTATCTTTTTTTCATTAAGAAAAACTACTCTGTAGCCATACCTAAGCCATTAGTAAAAGCTCTTTGGGTCTAAAGCGCTTATATCATTTACAATCACTCCCTATCAAAATAATGCAGCTGTACTCCCTCCCCCGGGCAAGAGGCTCATTCTTATACTTCCACATCAATGTTTGTAATGCCCTCTCCTGCCCTTTAAAACACTACATTGTAATTATTTTTCAGACTGTATTCTCTACTTGCACAATGCTATGAAGTCCTTAAGAACATGTTCTGAGCTTATACACTTTGGTAACCCTGAATCTTGAAACCAGTTGCTCAATAAAACTTGATGAATTAGTGACTAATAACCAGTGGAGAAGGAAATGGCAACCCACTCCAGCACTCTTGCCTGGAGAATCCCATGGACAGAGAAGCCTTGTGGGCTACAGTCCATGGGGTCACAACGAGTTGGACACGACTGAGTGACTTCACTTCACTTCACTTTACTTCAACCAATGGATGAGTAAACCCAGATTCTACTAACTAGTGATGTGATTTTGAGAAGTGCTGGTCTGCTATGAGTCTCTATTTCACCTTTTGAAATAAGACATTTGGATTAGGTGATTCCTAGTGACCTTCCATCTCTGAAACCCCTTTGACAATAAGTCTAATATCACTCCTTCCCCTTTCAAATCCCTCTTTATTTTCTCATTCTCATGCTTTCCTTCACTTTTATGTCAGAGTTACAAGCTACTCTTTTCTAAACATTTTCTCCCTTTTCTTGTGTGACTATCTTCTCTGTAGAGCCTTAGGTCACCAGGCTGATTCTCCTACTCTTCACCTCGTTATTACTGTCCCACTTCCTAGTCAGCCCTCATATTGATTGAAGGCTTTGGTTCTTGGTTGAATCACTGCTCTAACTGAGATTTCATAATCATCCTGGTGGCTTCAGTTTTCTCCTAAACAGACTGATCTTTTAACTTTGTTTCAGTTGCTTCCTTCTTCAATTCCAGTCATTTTTAACTCTTTTGGAATCATTCAGAAAAAATGGCCATACCCTAGACCTGATGTCACAGGGACTTGCTCTACTTTTAACCTTTAATTTAAAAAATGCCAGCATACCACCCTGCTAGCATGTGAAATGAGTGCAATTACGTGGCAACAAGTAGATCAAACCAGTCAATCCTAAAGAAAATGAACCCTGAATATTCACTGGAAAGACTGATGCTGAAGCTGAAGCTCCAATACTTTTGGCCACCTGATGAGAAGAGCCAACTCTTTGGAAAAGATTCTGATGCTAGAAAAGATTGAGGGAAGGTGGAGAAGGTGGCAACCATGCATGAGATGATTGGATGGTATCACTGACTCAATGGACATGAGTCTGAGTAAACTCTGGGAGACAGTGAAGAAGGGGAACGTCTGGCATGCTGCAGTCTCTGGGGTCTCAAAGAGTCAGATATGACTTAGCGGCTGAATAACAGCAACAGCACACCACACTTGCATCAGTGAAAACCTCTTAATCTCTAACTCTTCCATTCCTTGATGTGTATAATATTTGTTGTTCAAATTTCACCCAGAGAACCATTTTCTTGATCCCAATATCCTTTCAAATGTGTTTGCCTCTTGTTGATTTTATTCCCTTACTTACTTGGCCCAAAAACATGGTTTACATTGTCAGTCTCTCTCTTTTTTTTTTTTTTTATTTTATTATATATATATATTTTTTTACTTTACAATATTGCATTGGTTTTGCCATACATCTCTTGTTATCTTCAGTCAGCTAGTCTTTTGTCTTTCCTCTACACTCAATCGACAATGCTGAAACCAATCCAATTATTTTCCTTCTCTGATCTTAAATCTAGACCTTCAAGCTCTAGTAGAGAAAATTACAAAATCACTCATATTGGTTTCAGAGGATCTTTGTTTCCGACTTCATCTTCCCAATCCCCCATGGTTTCTGGAAAATTTTCTATATGTCCCTGAATAAGTCTCTCCCATCCCCTTCTAGAACTGTTTCATAGATGGAAACAGTTTATCATATTAAGTGAAGTAAGTCAGTCAAAAAGAGAAATATCATATGACATCACTTATAGGTTCAGTTCAGTTCAGTCGCTCAGTCGTGTCCTACTCTTTGTGACTCCATGAATTGCAGCACGCCAGGCCACCCAGTCCATCACCAACTCCTGGAGTTCACTCAGACTCACATCCATCGAGTCAGTGATGCCATCCAGCCATCTCATCCTCTGGCGTCTCCTTCTCCTCCTGCCCCCAATCCCTCCCAGCATCAGAGTCTTTTCCAATGAGTCAACTCTTCACATGAGGTGGCCAAAGTACTGGAGTTTCAGCTTCAGCATCATTCCTTCTAAAGAAATCCCAGGGCTGATCTCCTTCAGAATGGACTGCTTAGATCTCCTTGCAGTCCAAGGGAATCTCAAGAGTCTTCTCCAACACCACAGTTCAAAAGCATCAATTCTTTGGCGCTCAGCCTTCTTCACAGTCCAACTCTCACATCCATACATGACCACTGGAAAAACCATAGCCTTGACTAGACAGACCTTTGTTGGCAAAGGTCTCTGCTTTTGAATATGCTATCTAGGTTGGTCATAACTTTCTTTCCAAGGAGTAAGCGTCCTTTAATTTCATGGCTGCAGTCACCATCTGCAGTGATTTTGGAGCCCAGAAAAATAAAGTCTGACACTGTTTCCACTGTTTCCCCATCTATTTCCCATGAAGTGATGGGACCGGATGCCATGATCTTCATTTTCTGAATGTTGAGTTTTAATCCAATTTTTTCACTCTCTACTTACACTTTCATCAAGAGGCTTTTTAGTTCCTCTTCACTTTCTGCCATAAGGGTGGTGTCATCTGCATATCTGAGATTATTGATATTTCTCCCAGCAATCTTGATTCCAGCTTGTGTGTCTTCCAGTCCAGAGTGTCTTATGATGTAGTCTGCATAGAAGTAAAATAAGCAGGGTGACAATATACAGCCTTGACGAACTCCTTTTCCTATTTGGAACCAGTCTGTTGTTTCATGTCCAGTTCTAACTGTTGCTTCCTGACCTGCATACAAATTTCTCAAGAGGCAGGTCAGGTGGTCTGGGATTCCCATCTCTTGAAGAATTTTCCACAGTTCATTGTGATCCACACAGCCAAAGGCTTTGGCATAGTCAATAAAGCAGAAATAGATGTTTTTCTGGAACTCTCTTGCTTTTTCCATGATCCAGCGGATGTTGGCAATTTGATCTCTGATTCCTCTGCCTCTTCTAAAACCAGCTTGAACATCAGGAAGTTCACGGTTCACGTATTGCTGGAGCCTGGCTTAGAGAATTTTGAGCATTACTTTACTAGCATGTGAGATGAGTGCAATTGTGCGTTAGTTTGAGCACTCCTTGGCATTGCCTTTCTTTGGGATTGGAATGAAAACTGACCTTTTCCAGTCCTGTGGCCACTGCTGAGTTTTCCAAATTTGCTGGCATATTGAGTGCAGCAGCACTTTCACAGTGTCAACTTTCAGGATTTGAAATAGCTCAACTGGAATTCCATTATTTCCACTAGCTTTGTTCGTAGTGATGCTTTCTAAGGCCCACTTGACTTCACATTCCAGGATGTCTGGCTCTAGGTCAGTGATCACACCATCGTGATTATCCGGGTCATGAAGATCTTTTTTGTACAGTTCTTCTGTGTATTCTTGCCACCTCTTCTTAATATCTTCTGCTTCTGTTAGGTCCATACCATTTCTGTCCCTTATCGAGCCCATCTTTGCAGGAAATGTTCCCTTGGTATCTCTCATTTTCTTAAAGAGATCTCTAGTCTTTCCCATTCTGTTGTTTTCCTCTATTTCTTTGCATTGATCGCTGAGGAAGGCTTTCTTATCTCTCCTTGCTATTCTTTGGAACTCTGCATTCAGATGGGAATATCTTTCCTGTTCTCCTTTGCTTTTCGCTTCTCTTCTTTTCACAGCTATTTGCAAGGCCTCCCCAGACAGCCATTTTGCTTTTTTGCATTTCTTTTCCATGGGGATGGTCTTGATCCCTGTCTCCTTTACAATGTATGAACCTCATTCCATAGTTCATCAGGCACTCTATCTATCAGATCTAGGCCCTTAAATCTATTTCTCACTTCCACTGTATAATCATAAAGGATTTGATTTAGGTCCTACCTGAATGGTCTAGTGGTTTTCCCTACTTTCTTCAATTAAATCTGAATTTTGTAATAAGGAGTTCATGATCTGAGCCACAGTCAGCTCCTGGTCTTATTTTGTTGACTGTATAGAGCTTCTCCATCTTTGGCTGCAAAGAATATAATCAATCTGTTTTCGGTGTTGACCATCAGGTGATGACCATGTGTAGAGTCTTCTCTTGTGTTGTTGGAAGAGGGTGTTTGCTAGGACCAGTGCATTTTCTTGGCAAAACTCTATTAGTCTTTGCCCTGCTTCATTCTATATTCCAAGGCTAAATTTGCCTGTTACTCCAGGTGTTTCTTGACTTCCTACTTTTGTATTCCAGTCCCCTATAATGAAAAAGACATCTTTTTTGGGTGTTAGTTCTAGAAGGTCTTGTAGGTCTTCATAGAACCATTCAACTGCAGCTTCTTCAGCATTACTGGTTGGAGCATAGACTTGAATTACTGTGATATTGAATGGTTTGCCTTGGAAACAAACAAAGGTCATTCTGTCGTTTTTGAGATTGCATCCAAGTACTGCATTTTGGAGTCTTTTGTTGAGCATGATGGCTACTCCATTTCTTCTGGAGAGATCTGACTAAATATGGTCCACTGGAGAAGGGAATGGCAAACCACTTCAGTATTCTTGCCTTGAGAACCCCATGAATAGTATGAAAAGGCAAAATGATAGGATACTGAAAGAGGAACTCCCCAGGTCAGTAGGTGCCCAATATGCTACTGGAGATCAGTGGAGAAATAACTCCAGAAAGAATGAAGGGATGGAGCCAAAGTAAAAACAATACCCAGCTGTGGATGTGACTGATGATAGAAGCAGGGTCTGATGCTGTAAAGAGCAATATTGCATAGGAACCTGGAATGTCAGGTCCATGAATCAAGGCAAATTGGAAGTGGTCAAACAAGAGATGGCAAGAATGAATGTCGACATTCTAGGAATCAGCGAACTGAAATGGACTGGAATGGGTGAATTTAACTCAGATGACCATTATATTACTATTGTGGGCAGGAATCCCTCAGAAGAAATGGAGTAGGAGAGCTTCAGAAGATGGCGGAGGAGTAGGACAGAGAGAACACTTTCTCCCCCACAAATTCATCAAAAGAGCATTTAAACGTCGAGTAAATTCCACAAAACAACTTCTGAATGCCGGCAGAGGACATCAGGCACCCAGAAAAGCAATCCAACTCTTCGAAAGGAGGTAGGAAAAATATAAAAACAAAAAAAGAGACAAAAGAGGGAGGGACAGAGCTCCGTCCGGGAAGGGAGTCTTAAAAGAGAGAAGTTTCCAAACACCAGGAAACCTTCTCACTGCCGAATCTGTGCCGAGCTTTGGAAGCACAGAGGGCAACATAACAGGAAGAAAAAAATAAATAAACAATTAAAACTCAAGATTGCGAGTCCTACTGTAACTCCCCAGTGGAGAAGCAGCGCAGACGCCTGCAGGCGCCATAACAACAAGCGGGCTGGGCAGGGAGGCGCAGCGCTGGCTGCATCGCTTAGAGTAAGAATCTGGCCTGAATACCTGAGCACTATCTGAGCGAAATAATTTGGGCTAACAAACCAGACTGTGGGATATCTACTACGCGAAAAGCCAGCCCCAACCTAAGACCACCAGGCCCGCGCGACGGAACAAAGAATTGAACAGAGATAGCCGGCTGCAGACCTTCCCCCTCCTGTGATAGGCAGCCAGAGCGGAAGGGGGGCAATCGCAGCCCCAGAGAGACATTATCTATAAAACTGTAAGCAGGCTTCTTTGCTAACTAAAACTTCTTGGGGTCTGGACGGTTAACATCTGCCTAAGAAGGTGCGCGGTTTTGCGCCCAGATAACCGAGTGGCGGGAGGCGATAAGTCGCAGCATTGGCGCCGCCAAACACCTCATCACTTGAGCTGCTCGGACCTGGGAAGAGCACAATACTCAGGCCCAACTGAGTCTGCGCCTCTGAGGACTATCCGAGTGCCTGAACCTGAGCGGCTTGGACCTGGGAGGTACATGCAACCCAGGGCCAGCCTCGGATTGTTCCCAGCGGAACAACCTAGAGCCCGAGCAGTGTGGGCAGGGAGGCTACACGCGCAGTGAGCGGGCAGACCCAGTGTGGCTGAGGCACTGCGAGCGCGCCAGTGTTATTTGCTTGCAGCATCCCTCCCTCCCTCCCCACAGCGCGACTGAACAAAGAGAAGAAATACAGTTCCACCCATCAGAACACTGACACAAGCTTCCCTAACCAGGAAACCTTGACAAGCCACCTGTACAAACCCACACACAGTGAGGAATAGCCACAATAAAGAGAACTCCACAAACTGCCAGAATACAGAAAGGACACCCCATACTCAGCAATTTAAACAAGATGAAGAGACAGAGGAATAGCCAGCAGATAAAGGAACAGGATAAATGCCCACCAAACCAAACAAAAGAGGAAGAGATAGGGAATCTACCTGATAAAGAATTCTGAATAATGATAGTGAAATTGATCCAAAATCTAGAAATTAAAATGGAATCACAGATAAATAGCTTGGAGACAAGGATTGAGAAGATGCAAGAAAGGTTTAACAAGGACCTAGAAGAAATAAAAAAGAGTCAATATACAATGAATAATGCAATAAATGAAATTAAAAACACTCTGGAGGCAACAAATAGTAGAATAACAGAGGCAGAAGATAGGATTAGTGAATTAGAAGATAGAATGGTAGAAATAAATGAATCAGAGAGAATAAAAGAAAAACGAATTAAAAGAAATGAGGACAATCTCAGAGACCTCCAGGACAATATTAAACGCTACAACATTCAATCATAGGGGTTCCAGAAGAAGAAGACAAAAAGAAAGACCATGAGAAAATACTTGAGGAGATAATAGTTGAAAACTTCCCTAAACTGGGGAGGAAATAATCACCCAAGTCCAAGAAACCCAGAGAATCCCAAACAGGATAAACCCAAGGCAAAAACACCCCAAGACACATATTACTCAAATTAACAAAGATCAAACACAAAGAACAAATATTAAAAGCAGCAAGGAAAAAACAACAAATAACACACAAGGGAATTCCCATAAGGATAACAGCTGATCTTTCAATAGAAACTCTTCAAGCCAGGAGGGAATGGCAAGACATACTTAAAATGATGAAAGAAAATAACCTACAGCCCAGATTATTGTACCCAGCAAGGATTTCATTCAAGTATGAAGGAGAAATCAAAAGCTTCTCAGATAAGCAAAAGCTGAGAGAATTCTGCACCACAAACCAGCTCTACAACAAATACTAAAGGATATTCTCTAGACAGGAAACACAAAAATGGTGTATAAATTCGAACCCCAAACAATAAAGTAAATGGCAACGGGATCATACTTATCAGTAATTACCTTAAACGTAAATGGGTTGAATGCCCCAAACAAAAGACAAAGACTGGCTGAATGGATACAAAAACAAGACCCCTACATATGTTGTCTACAGGAGACCCACCTCAAAACAGGGGACACATACAGACTGAAAGTGAAGGGCTGGAAAAAGATTTTCCATGCAAATAGGGACCAAAAGAAAGCAGGAGTAGCAATACTCATATCAGATAAAATAGACTTTAAAACAAAGGCTGTGAAAAGAGACAAAGAAGGTCACTACATAATGATCAAAGGATCAATCCAAGAAGAAGATATAACAATTATAAATATATATGCACCCAACACGGGAGCATCGCAGTATGTAAGACAAATGCTAACAAGTATGAAAGGAGAAATTAACAATAACACAATAATAGTGGGAGACTTTAATACCCCACTCACACCTATGGATAGATCAACTAAACAGAAAATTAATAAGGAAACACAAACTTTAAACGATACAATAGACCAGTTAGACCTAATTGATATCTATAGGACATTTCATCCCAAAACAATGAATTTCACCTTTTTCTCAAGCGCACATGGAACCTTCTCCAGGATAGATCACATCCTGGGCCATAAAGCTAGCCTTGGTAAATTCAAAAAAATAGAAATCATTCCAAGCATCTTTTCTGACCACAATGCAGTAAGATTAGATCTCAATTACAGGAGAAAAACTATTAAAAATGCCAACATATGGAGGCTGAACAACACGCTGCTGAATAACCAACAAATCACAGAAGAAATCAAAAAAGAAATCAAAATTTGCATAGAAACGAATGAAAATGAAAACACAACAACCCAAAACCTGTGGGACACAGTAAAAGCAGTCCTAAGGGGAAAGTTCATAGCAATACAGGCACACCTCAAGAAACAAGAAAAAAAGTCAAATAAATAACCTAACTCTACACCTCAAACAACTAGAAAAGGAAGAAATGAAGAACCCCAGGGTTAGTAGAAGGAAAGAAATCTTAAAAATTAGAGCAGAAATAAATGCAAAAGAAACAAAAGAGACCATAGCAAAAATCAACAAAGCCAAAAGCTGGTTCTTTGAAAGGATAAATAAAATTGACAAACCATTAGCCAGACTCATCAAGAAACAAAGGAGAAAAATCAAATCAATAAAATTAGAAATGACAGTGGAGAGATCACAACAGACAATATAGAAATACAAAGGATCATAAGAGACTATTATCAACAATTATATGCCAATAAAATGGACAACGAGGAAGAAATGGACAAATTCTTAGAAAAGTACAACTTTCCAAAACTCGACCAGGAAGAAATAGAAAACCTTAACAGACCCATCACAAGCATGGAAATTGAAACTGTAATCAAAAATCTTCCAGCAAACAAAAGCCCAGGTCCAGACGGCTTCACAGCTGAATTCTACCAAAAATTTAGAGAAGAGCTAACACCTATCCTGCTCAAACTCTTCCAGAAAATTGCAGAGAAGGTAAACTTCCAAACTCATTCTATGAGGCCACCATCACCCTAATACCAAAACCTGACAAAAATGCCACAAAAAAGAAAACTATAGGCCAATATCACTGATGAACATAGATGCAAAAATCCTAAACAAATTCTAGCAATCAGAATCCAACAACACATTAAAAAGATCATACACCATGACCAAGTGGGCTTTATCCCAGGGATGCAAGGATTCTTCAATATCCATAAATCAATCAATGTAATACACCACATTAACAAATTGAAAAACAAAAACCATATGATTATCTCAATAGATGCAGAGAAAGCCTTTGACAAAATTCAACACCCATTTATGATAAAAACTCTCCAGAAAGCAGGAATAGAAGGAACATACCTCAACATAATAAAAGCTATATATGACAAACCCACAGCAAACATTATCCTCAATGGTGAAAAATTGAAAGCATTTCCTCTAAAGTCAGGAACAAAACAAGGGTGCCCCCTTTCACCATTACTATTCAACATAGTTTTGGAAGTTTTGGCTACAGCAATCAGAGCAGAAAAAGAAATAAAAGGAATCCAAATTGGAAAAGAAGAAGTAAAACTCTCACTATTTGCAGATGACATGATCCTCTACATAGAAAACCCTAAAGACTCCACCAGAAAATTACTAGAACTAATCAATGATTATAGTAAAGTTGCAGGATATAAAATCAACACACAGAAATCCCTTGCATTCCTATACACTAATAATGAGAAAACAGAAAGAGAAATTAAGGAAACAATGCCATTCACCATTGCAACGAAGAGAATAAAATATTTAGGAATATATCTACCTAAAGAAACTAAAGACCTAAATTTTATAAAAACTATAAAACACTGGTGAAAGAAATCAAAGAGGACACTAATAGATGGAGAAATATACCATGTTCATGGATTGGAAGAATCAATATAGTGAAAATGAGTATACTACCCAAAAGCAATTTATAGATTCAATGCAATCCCTATCAAGCTACCAACAGTATTCTTCACAGAGCTAGAACAAATAATTTCACAATTTGTATGGAAATACAAAAAACCTCGAATAGCCAAAGCGATCTTGAGAAAGAAAAAAAATGGAACTGGAGGAATCAACCTACCTGACTTCAGGCTCTACTACAAAGCCACAGTTATAAAGACAGTATGGTACTGGCACAAAGACAGAAATATAGATCAATGGAACAAAATAGAAAGCCCAGAGATAAATCCACGCACATATGGACACCTTATCTTTGACAAAGGAGGCAAGAATATACAGTGGATTAAAGACAATCTCTTTAACAAGTGGTGCTGGGAAATCTGGTCAACCACTTGTAAAAGAATGAAACTAGAACACTTTCTAACACCATATACAAAAATAAACTCAAAATGGATTAAAGATCTCAACATAAGACCAGAAACTATAAAACTCCTGGAGGAGAACATAGGCAAAACACTCTCTGACATACATCACAGCAGGATCCTCTATGACCCACCTCCCAGAATATTGGAAATAAAAGCAAAAATAAACAAATGGGACCTAATTAAACTTAAAAGCTTCTGCACATCAAAGGAAACTATTAGCAAGGTGAAAAGACAGCCTTCAGAATGGGAGAAAATAATAGCAAATGAAGCAACCGACAAACAACTAATCTCAAAAATATACAAGCAACTCCTACAGCTCAACTCCAGAAAAATAAATGACCCAATCAAAAAATGGGCCAAAGATCTAAATAGACATTTCTCCAAAGAAGACATACAGATGGCTAACAAACACTTGAAAAGATGTTCAACATCACTCTTTATCAGAGAAATGCAAATCAAAACCACTATGAGGTACCATTTCACACCAGTCAGAATGGCTGCGATCCAAAAGTCTACAAATAATAAATGCTGGAGAGGGTGTGGAGAAAGGGAACCCTCTTACACTGTTGGTGGGAATGCAAATTAGTACAGCCACTATGGAGAACAGTGTGGAGATTCCTTAAAAAACTGGAAATAGAACTGCCTTATGATCCAGCAATCCCACTGCTGGGCATACACACTGAGGAAACCAGAAGGGAAAGAGACACGTGTACCCCAATGTTCATCGCAGCAGCACTGTTTATAATAGCCAGGACATGGAAACAACCTAGATGTCCATCAGCAGATGAATGGATAAGAAAGCTGTGGTACATATACACAATGGAGTATTACTCAGCCATTAAAAAGAATATATTTGAATCAGTTCTAATGAGGTGGATGAAACTGGAGACTATTATACAGAGTGAAGTAAGCCAGAAGGAAAAACATAAATACAGTATACTAACGCATGTATATGGAATTTAGAAAGATGGTAACGATAACCCTGTGTACGAGACAGCAAAAGAGACACTGATGTATAGAACAGTCTTATGGACTCTGTGGGAGAGGGTGGGAAGATTTGGGAGAATGTCATTGAAACATGTGAAATGTCATGTATGAAACGAGATGCCAGTCCAGGTTCAGTGCGATGCTGGATGCTTGGGGCTGGTGCGCTGGGAAGGCCCAGGGGATGGTATGGGGAGGTTGGGAGGGAGGAGGGTTCAGGATGGGGAGCATGTGATTTTTTTTTAAATAAAATTTTTGAAAAAAAAAAAAAAATGAAAGAAAAAGAAATGGAGTAGCCATCATGCTCAACACTTATAGGTAGAATCTAAAAAATGACACATATGAATTTTTTACAAAACAGAAACAAACTTATGGTTATCAAAGGGGAAAGGGAAGGAAGAGTAAATTAGGAGTTTGGTATTAGCTGATACAAACTACTATATATAAAATAGTTAAACCATAAAGCCCTAGAGAGAGAAAAATACACATAACATGTGTGTGTATGTGTGTGTGTGTGTGTGTGTATATATATATGTATATATATATATATATTCTGAATCACTTTGCTGTACATTTGAAACTAATCAAGCATACTTCAGGTTTTTTTTTTTTAATTTGAAAAGAACTGTTTTAAACAGTTTTCAAGTTTCCAAGTCAGTATTTCTGTTTATTATTTCACCACCTAATTCTATGTTGAAATAGAGGTAACTAGGGTAAGACTCTTGGCTTCTTGTTCAACTGTCATATCATCCCCACCTCGGAGAGGTTTAGCAATCCATCTCTTAGTTTCTGATTCATTTAGCCTGGGTGGACCCAGATATATTTTTGGAGTTTTGTTTTGTTTTTTAAATTATCCATGTAACATAATGTGGAGTTAGCTTTTAATCTTCAAATCACTGCTGAAATGTCTTGTTCTGTGGTATTGTTTGCTTACTCTCAAATTTAACACTTCTAATCAAAATTCAACATTGGCACCAAAGTATTGTGGGTTGTTTTGTTTGTTTTGTTGCTGTTGTTGTTTTCTTTTCCAGTGATAAAAAATCCAGGGGCAAGAAGTATTGGCTTTAGTTTGGTTAGTCAAGGATGTCAGGGCTGGGAGCTGAGAGCTGAAATATTCTTGGGTTTTGCTTTATATTCCCAGGATGCTACTACAGTTCTAACAATCATATCTGTTTTTAGGCAGAATAAGAAAAGCCAGATGCTGAAAATGGTGGAACCTCCCTCAGGAACAGGCTTCCACTTATGTTTCTTGGTCAGTGCCCCATCACATGGCCAGCCCATCATATGACCACTCTCTCACAAAGCACAGGATCTGAAGAGGTGATATTCTAGCTTTCTATCTCTGATGACAAAGGAAAGGAGGAAAAGGGATAAAAATAAATGCTGAGTGTGGTATCTGCCATGAAGCTTGTCTCAAGAGGGTTTTTTTTGGGGGGGTGGGGGGTGGGGAATAGTTTGTTTTGTTTTTTGTTAATTGTTTTCCTAGTCAACTAGTTTTAAAAACCTGGTATCACCCTCAGCTCTTCCTGTCCTCTCACATTCATTTCCAACTAAGCTTTTGAAGCTAAAATAAATGCCTTTCCAACTCCATTGTCATCATCCCAACTCAGACCCTTGGTATGTTTGGCCTTGGTATGTTTGGACAGGATAATTACCACCTTGCCTCTAGTCTCTTGATACTCTGCCCAAGCTAGCCTGCACACCATCACCAAGGCTTATGTTACCAAAAGAATCAGAAGTGTTTAACGGCACCCGTTGCCCTTGAGATTCTTCACTGTCTACTCCTGAAGATCAGGCTGCTCATTGAGAATATCTCAGGCCTCTCCACCTCTGCCACCACTCATGCCCTACTCTCTGTTCAGTGTGCCCACTTTCTCTCTTTCCTTTCTTGACCTTTACCAGCTTCTCCTAATGTGGTGGTTACATCAGGATCTAGGGCAATGATTTCTTACTGAGCCATAATGCTGAATCCTGGGACTCACTGTGATAACTCAATGTCTTCCAACATTCAGCCCACAGAGGGCTGTGTTCATTCAGATTTTATTCTCTCACATTGGGAAGCAGATGAGGCTGTTGCTTAGAAAAACATAAGACATGCAGGATAAGCAAGCACAGAACAGATAAATACTGTTCAACTTACTCTTCTTTAGAGAACAATTTTGTCGATGTACTTTCTCTCATTGATGAGGTAAGCATTGCAAGTATAGGATAAAAGAAAAGTTCTTTCAGCTTGCCTTGCTGCTGCTGCTGCTGCTAAATCGCTTCAGTCATGTCCGACTCTGTGCGGCCCCATAGACAGCAGCCCATTAGGCTCCTCTGTCCCTGGGATTCTCCAGGCAAGAATACTGGAGTGGGTTGCCATTTCCTTTTCCCAGCTTGCCTTAGGCCAAGGTAAAAGGAGACATTTTGCTGGCCAGCCTAGCTCACAAGATGATTACACTGGAATTGGGACATTTCCAATAACCTATCACTGTCAATATTTTACAATATCTAGCTATTTATAGATAAATCTTACTGTATCTATATATCTATGCATCTATCTATCATCTGTCTATCTCAAGATGTACAGAAAGTAAAGACAGGATTTGTGGCCATGGTGTTCTAGTCACTGTTTAACAACTGGTTTCCCTGGTGGTTCAGACAGTCAAGAATCCACCTGCAGTGCAGGAGACCTGGGCTTGATCCCTAGGTAGGGAAGATCCCCTGTAGAAGTAAAGTCTACAGTCCATGGGGTCACAAAGAGTTGGACATGACTGAGCGACTAAGCATGCATTAGGGAAGAAAACCTTTCCCTGATGTGTTTGCCAATTTCCAAAGTGTGAATACATGCACCATGAACTATTTCAAGCTACCAATGTGATACCACTGAACACAGAATTGAGAAAACATGTGACACAATTAGCCCTTGCAAGTACATTGCTGTGTGCTACCCATTACTGAATAGTTATTTATTAAATGCTTACTACACCCTAGGTAGTGTGATATTGATAATGCAGGAAACAAGACAGACATAGTCCCTGCTTTTGTGACATTTACAACCTAATGGGAGGACAAAAGCTAATTCTCCAGGAATCCAGGCTTCTGTCATCTTTTCCACCTTTAATTCAATTTACTTTTAAAGTATGCCATACAAATTATTTTTATAATTTATGCATATCAATTATTATGCAGATATCTTTTATCCTGCATTATAAACTCCCTCAGAATTTATATATCCTCAAATGATATTCCTTCACTTTGACCCCACCATATTTAGTCAACATTTCATCCATAGTAGACCTCTGTATATATTTATTAAAGAAATGAGTGAGTGTTGGAATGGTTATTGGGTTACTTGGGAGTTTTTTGTATAATTTGATGGCAGTTGGGACATGGGTTGAAGTGGCAAGAATACCCATTAACAAAACCTCTTCCCTCTTAGTTCCTTCTGCTCCCAGGTGACTGAGTTCATTATGTAAGTCAAGCTTTGAGTGATTTCAACCATGCCCTCCTCCTCCACTCAGTTCCAAATAAAAATGAGTTACACAGAGCCCACCAGCAGTACTTTACGAGTGCTAGCAATTGCTACCGTGCATCCTTAATAGCAGCGTAATCAAAAGTTATGATGCATTTTTCTGTAATCACAAGAAATGATACCCACTTAAGTGCTAAGTAAAGCAAATTCCTACCAAAAAAAAAAAAGGCAAAAGCATTTCAATTTTCATTTTGAAATGAGTAAGTCAAAATCAATTTGGTGAAGCAGTTAATAGCAACTGTGTGCCTCTTTCCTGTTCCTAACAGGTACAATTTTCTTTCAACAAACAGCTATGCAGAGGTCTCTGATGCTGCATTAACATGTGTATTCAAACCATCTCACTATTGTGTATTAAAATTGGGTAATAGAGGCCATAAGAGAAACACGAACATGAATCTTAAGAAGCAGACCAATTTGCCAGCATCAAGAACATATACTTAGCAAAAAATAAATATAAATAAACTGGTAAGGAGTTTTTACATGGGGATTTCAGAACACTACAGCTGAAAAGTGCATCCCAAGTGCCTCTGTGTGAGCTATCAGCTGCGCCAAAACCAAGCTGGAGGAGGAAGGAAATATCTTTGTTTGTAAAGAGTATATGTGTGTTGTATATCCTCACTCTTTCCCCCAAAATGAGGATGTCAGCTAAAAAGAGACGTGTCAAATATTAATTGGATTGAAAAGACCAACATTCTCCCATTTCTTACACACACACACACACACACACACACACACACACACTATCTTGTCTAGTAAAACTGTAAAAACTGTAAAAAGAGTTGACAAAATATATTTGTCTATTGTAATTATGTGTCCTAAGAAACTGATTTGCAAAAAGAAAAAATTGTAACCTTGAATTATCACCATGGCACATTTTCTCCTATAACTCCTTTATTTCTCTGCCCTTCTCTCTCTCTTTCTGTCTTTAAGTTTTAGGAAATTGTATTGTAAATATATGTGCATGTGTGTATGAGTGTGTGTGTGCCTGTGTACACAAATGTTTGCATTTTATCTTGCAGCAGATTTTAATAAGAATCATTGAAGACTATTAAAAATGCATGTTTTCTGAAGCAACAGGCATTTTTGTTTCTTTGCATTTTTTCACTATATATTTAGTTTAAAATTTAAGCAAGAAAATCACATTGCAGTTGTTAAGATAAAATCCCTAAGATAAACATTCTGAGGTTACTATCCAAAGATAATATAGTAATCCAACACATATTCCCAGTACTGTCTTAAGAGCTACAAAGATAGCTTACTGCACATATGAAATTATTAGAACATAAATTTCTAGAAATGAAGTCACTTCAATGATGCAATGTCCTATTTCTTATTTTTTAGACTTCAAATAAATGCTTCCCAAATTTTCACTAAAGCCGTTGTTGAAATCAATAATGTAGGAGCCTAATCATAAGACTCAATTAATATGATGCAGGCAAAAGCTGGATATTGATCCAGCTGATGTGAAATAACTCACTGAGTGCACTGGTAGCCAAAACACACCTGGAGGAAAATTAACAGGGGCCCTACTTTTATTTTTACCAGTGGGTTATGTTTCCCTATTCACACCCTTGCCCCAGGCATCCAGTCCAGTTTAGAGACAACAAATCTTCATTCATGAAGTTGGACGGATTACTGTGCCATTTTTTTAAAGCATGGACCATACTTTGGATTCAGTATGATAAATATATATATTGAAATTACAGTAAAATTTGCTGAAACTTTGAAGAAAGTGAAAGTGAAGTCACTCAGTCATGTCCGACTCTTTGCGACCCCGTGGACTGTAGCCCACCAGGCTCCACCGTCCATGGGATTCTCCAGGCAAGAATACTGGAGTGGGTTGCCATTTCCTTCTCCAGGGGATCTTCCCAACCCAGGGATCGAACCCAGGTCTCCTGCATCACAGGCAGACGCTTTAACCTCTGAGCCACCAGGGAAACACAGATAGTTTGTTCTTTTGTAATGTTCCATATTGAAAACTATTCTGGATTTCCTTTTTATCTGAGAGAAACATTCTGAGGTGAAACTGAATTTTAAAAGACAGGTATTTCTGTTGAAAAATATTTTAGAGATGATTCCTATACACAGAATTAAATATAAGAAGGTTAAGAAGAGTATATGACAAAATACTGATGATGATAGGTTATCCCCTATAACTAGGATAAAGATTTTTATCCTCTTTGTGTCCATGGTATGTGTTTTCTGATTTTTCTGTGACTGCTACCAATTACTTGTAAAATAAAACTGAAAATAAATACACAAATATCCAGAGATGTTTTCAATACCAGTAAAACAGACAAGAAGAAGATAACCCAAAGGACAGGCTGAGTGGAAGCCAACAAAAATTATGAAGGCCAAGAGACAGCAAAACTGGAAAAATTACCTAAAATGTCCTGGTCACCAGAGGTGGAGGGAGAGAGCTGCAGCCTTGAACCAGTAGGAAAGTTAAACCATTAAAACATTAAGGTTTCAGTCTGTTGTCACTGCCTGCCTTCCTCTGGAACTGTTGCAGATAAGTGATTAGACCAGCCTCACCCAAGAGCCAATATATGTGTCTGGATTATACCCTGTACTACAGTCTATCATGGAGTATGTGGGAGCTGAAATCCCGTCCACTCTCCACTTACCATGTCTGGTTTCCTGGCATGCGACAGAACACCTCAGACGAATAATCATTTTTTTTTTTTCTAATCATGGAATAGCATTGGGCAGGTAAATACAATGTGAACCAGTGAGCTGCTTCCATTATAAGATTATCTTGTGCATGTGTGCTGAGTCCTGTACGATTCTTTGGGACCCCATGGACTGTAGCCCATCAGGCTCTTCTGACAATGAAATCTTCCAGGCAAGAATACTGGAGTGGGTTGCCGTTTCCTCCTCCAGACCCAAGGATGGAACCCACATTTCCTGCATTGGCAGGTGGATTTTTTAACGCTAGTACCACCTGGAAAGTCCATTAGCAGAGGAAGTGATGCATAATCAGATCAGATCAGTCTCTCAGTTGTGTCCGACTCTTTGTGACCCCATGAATCGCAGCACGCCAGGCCTCCCTGTCCATCACCAACTCCCGGAGTTCACTCAGACTCACGTCCATCAAGTCAGTGATACCATCCAGCCATCTCATCCTCTGTCGCCCCCTTCTCCTCTTGCCCCCAATCCCTTCCAGCATCAGAGTCTTTTCCAATGAGTCAACTCTTCGCATGAGGTGGACAAAGTACTGGAGTTTCAGCTTTAGCATCAGTCCTTCCAAAGAAATCCCAGGGCTGATCTCTTGGACTGGTTGGATCTCCTTGCAGTCCAAGGGACTCTCAAGAGTCTTCTCCAACACCACAGTTCAAAAGCATCAATTCTTTGGCACTCAGCCTTCTTCACAGTCCAACTCTCACATCCATACATGACCACAGGAAACACCATAGCCTTGACTAGACAGACCTTTGCTGGCAAAGTAATGTCTCTGCTTTTGAATATGCTATCTAGGTTGGTCATAACTTTCCTTCCAAGGAGTAAGCGTCTTTTAATTTCATGGCTGCAGTCACCATCTGTAGTGATTGTGGAGCCCAGAAAAATAAAGTCTGACACTGTTTCCCCATCTATTTCCCATGAAGTGATGGGACCGGATGCCATGATTTTCGTTTTCTGAATGTTGAGCTTTAAGCCAATTTTTTCACTCTCCACTTTCACTTTCATCAAGAGGCTTTTTAGTTCCTCTTCACTTTCTGCCATAAGGGTGGTGTCATCTGCATATCTGAGGTTATTGATATTTCTCCCGGCAATCTTGATTCCAGCTTGTGTTTCTTCCAGTCCAGCGTTTCTCGTGATGTACTCTGCATATAAGTTAAATAAGCAGAGTGACAACATACAGCCTTGATGTACTCCTTTTCCTATTTGGAACCAGTCCGTTGTTCCATGTCCAGTTCTAACTGTTGCTTCCTGACCTGCGTACAAATTTCTCAAGAGGCAGGTCATAGGCATCCAATAAATATTAACATCGACATTTTAGGAGTCAGTGAACTAAAATGGACGGCAATGGGCAAATTTAATTCAGATGACCATTCTATCTACTTCTGTAGGCAAGAATCCCTTAGAAAGAATGGAGTAGCCCTCATAGTCAACAAAAGAGTCCAAAATTCAGTACTTGGGTGCAATTTCAGAAACATTAGAACGATCTTGGTTCATTTCCAAGGCAAACCATTCAACATCACAGTAATCCAAGTCTATGCTCCAACCACTAATGCTGAAGAAGATGAAGTTGAATGGTTCTATTAAGACCTACAAGACTTTCTAGAACTAACCCCCCAAAAGATATCCTTTTCATCATAGGGGACCAGAATGCAAAAGTAGAAATTCAAGAAATACATGGAGTAATAGGAGAGTTGGGCCTTGGAGTACAAAATGAACCAGGGTAAAGGCTATCAAAGTTTTGCCAAGAGAACACACTGGTCATAGCAACCACTTTCCTCCACAAGAGATGACTCTACACTTGGACATCACAAGACAGTCAATAGAGGGATGGTATGGGGAGGGAGGTGGGAGGGGGGTTCAGGATGTGGGACACATGTACACCCATGGCAGATGCATGTTGATGTATGGCAAAACCAGTACAATATTGTAAAGTAAAAAATAATAATAAAATTTTTTTTTATAAAATAAAATTATGACAGACATATCTCATTTACATGAGGAAGCAGAGTGAGGAACACTTCCCCACCCTGCATAATTGAGTTTATATAAGTCATCTGTGCTTGTTGCTCTAAAAAATAAAGACCTTTCAACTGAAAAAAAAAAAAAAACTGAAATAAGATTGATTATTTTATTTGCAGCCAAAAATAAAGAAGCTCTATACAGTCAGCAAAAAACAAGATCAGGATGATCTGCGGCTCAGATCATGAGATCCTTATTGCAAAATTTAAGCTTAAATTGAAGAAAGGAGGGAAAACCACTACATCACTCAGATATGACCTAAATCAAATCTCTTATGGCTATACAGTGTAAGTGACAAATAGATTAAAGGGATGAGATCTGATAGACAGAGTGACTGAAGAGCTATGGACAGAGGTTTGTAATACTGTACAGGAGGCAGTGACCAAAACCATTCCCAAGAAAAAGAAATGAAACAAGTAAAAATGGTTGTCTGAGGAGGAATTACAAATAGCTGAGGAAAGAGAAGCAAAAGACAAAGGAGAAAAGGAAAGATATAGCCATCTGAGTGCAGAGTTTCAAAGAATAGCAAGGAGAGGAAATAAAGTCTTCTTAAGTGAACAATGCAAAGAAATAGAGGAAAACAATAGAATAGGAAAGGCTAGAGATCTCTTCAAGAAAATTAGAGACACCAAGGGAACATTTCTTGCAAAGATGAACACAGTAAAGGACAGAAATGGTATGGACCTAACAGAAGTAGAAGATATTAAGAAGAGGTGGCAAGAATACACAGAACTATATAAAAAAGATCTTCATGACCCAGATAACCACGATGGTGTGATCACTCACTTAGAGCCAGACATCCAGGAGTATGAAGTCAAGTGGGCCTTAGGAGGCATTACTATGAACAAAGCTAGTGGAGGTGATGGAATTTCAGCTGAGCTATTTCAAATCCTAAAAGATGATGCTGTTAAAGTGATGCACTCAAAGTGATAGCAAATTTGGAAAACTCAGCAGTTACCACAGGACTAGAAAAGGTCAGTTTTCATGACAATCCCAAAGAAGGGCAATGCCAAGGAATGTTCAAACTACTGCAGAACTGCACTTACTTCACATGCTAGCAAGGTAATGGTTAAAATCCTTCAAGCTAGACTTCAAGCTAGGTTCACAGTATGTGAACCGAGAACTGCCAGATGTACAAGTTAGATTTAGAAAAGGCAGAGGAAACATAGATCAAATTGCCAACAAGCATTGGATCATAGACAAAACAAAAGAATTCTAGAAAAGCATCTACTTCTGTTTCATTGACTACACTAAAGCCTTTGACTGTGTGGATCACAGCAAACTGTGGATAATTCTTAAAGAGATGGGAATACCAGATCACCTTACCTGCCTCCTGAGAAACCTGTTTGAATATCAAAGAGCAACAGTTAGAACTGGACATGGGACAATGGACTGATTCAAAATTAAGAAAGGAGTACATCAAGGCTGTATATTGTCACCCTGCTTATTTAACTTATATGCAGAGTATATCATGAGAAATCTGAGTTGGGTGAAGCACAAACTGGAATTGAAAAGATTGCCTGGAGAAATATCGATAACCTCAGATAGGCAGAAGACACTACCCTAATGATAGAAAGTGAAGAGTAACTGGAGAATCTTTTGATGAGGGTGAAAGAGGAGAGTGAAAAAGCTGACTTAAAACTCAACATTCAAAAAACTAAGATCCTAAGATTGTGGCATCTGGTCCTATCACTTCATGTCAAATAGATGGGTAAAAATGGAAACACTAACAGACTTCATTTTCTTGGGCTCCAAAGTCACTGTGGATGGTGACTGCATCCATGAAATTAAAAGACCCTTGCTCCTTGGAAGAAAAGCTATGGCAAACTTAGTGTATTAAAAAGCAGAGACATCCTTTTGCTGACAAAGGTCTGTATAGTCAAAGCTGATTTTTCCAGTAGTTAGGTAAAGATGTGAGGGTTGGATCATAAAGAAAGCTGAGCACCAAATAATTGATGCTTTTGAATTGTGGTGCTGAATAAGACTCTTGATGGTCCCTTGGACTGCAAGGAGATGAAGCCAGTCAATCCTAAAGGAAGTCAGCCCTGAATATTCATTGGAAGGAGTGATGTTCAAGTTGAAACTCCAATACGTTGGCCACCTGATGCAAAGAGCCAACTCATTGGAAAAGATCCTGATGCTGGGAACAATGTGAGAAGGAGAAGGGGGTGACAGAGGATGAGATGGTTGGATGACATCATCGATTCAATCAACATGAGTTTGAGCAAATTCTGGCAGGTAGTGAAGGACAGGAAAGCCTGGTGTGCCACAGTCCATGGGGTTGCAAAGAGTCGGACACAACTGAGAGACTGAAAACCAAATAGTAACCACTAATTTATTAACATAACATCTTAGTTTTATCCAAGTATCTATGGCTGTTAGTTTTACCAGATATCTCTGACTGCACAGCATAGTTCCCCAAACCTAGTGGCTTATTTCAGTGACCGTTTATTATCTCACAATTTCTCTGAGTCAGGAATTTTGAGTGTCTTAACTGGATGGTTCTGGTTCAGAATACCTCATGTGGCAGTTAGGATGTCAGCAAGGGTAAAGTCATCAGAAGAGTTGACTGAGGTTGGAAGATCCACTTCTTAGATGACTGACTCCCATGATTGTTGGCTGGAGATCTCAGTCCCTCATCTTATGTACCTCTCTAAGGAGTACTGAGTGTCCTTATGACATAGCAGCTGTCTTCCCCCAATTCAAGCTCTCTAAGAAAGAAAGAAGGAAATCACAGTGTTGTTTAGGACCTAGTCTCTGAAACTGTACATTGTCACTTCCACTTTTTTTTTCCTGCATAAAGTCCAGTCCACATTCCAATTAGGTATTTTAAAACCCAGACATAGTTTACTATCAGTATTCTTAGTATTTAAATGAAGTTGAACATAGTAATGAAGATATTTTCTTATATGCATCCCAATGCCCCATCTCTTCCTCTACCAAATCCACATTTGGGCAATTGAGTAGTTAAGCAGTCCCAAGGCACAAATTTGCAGATTGTTAAAGGCAATTCAAATAAGAGCTTATAATGGGATACAATTTTGAAACAATTCTATTATTTGATGATAAGAATGTTCCCTCTTTTATATGAAATAAAGAAGGAATTATCATCTTAAAAATGGTTTTAAGGAAAGAGCAGATATGATACTAACTATGGAGAAAGTGACGATTAAGAAAGAAATTAAGTATATTTAATTGTTTGGCAAGTATTGTTTGTATGGATGCCCGTGATGGATACATTTCACCTTGTTTTTAAAAAGGATTTACAAAGATATAATACATATCTAGCCAATGCCTGAACATAGTCTTAAAAGAGACTAGAGCTGCTCAGCAACCTGACTGCCATCCTGTGGGCCTTATCTATGGCTATAGTCCCCTCAGTTCAGTTCAGTTCAGTCGCTCAGTCATGTCCAACTCTTTGTGACCCCAAGAATCGCAGCACGCCAGGCCTCCCAGTCCATCACAAACTCCCAGAGTTCACTCAGACTCACGTCCATCGAGCCAGTGATGCCATCCAGCCATCTCACCCTCTGGCGTCTCCTTCTCCTCCTGCCCCCAATCCCTCCCAGCAGCAGAGTCTTTTCCAATGAGTCAACTCTTCTCATGAGGTGGCCAAAGTACTGGAGTTTCAGCTTCAGCATCATTCCCTCCAAAGAAATCCCAGGGCTGATCTCCTTCAGAATGGACTGGTTGGATCTCCTTGCAGTCCAAGGGACTCTCAAGAGTCTTCTCCAACACCACAGTTCAAAAGCATCAATTCTTTGACGCTCAACCTTCTTCACAGTCCAACTCTCACAGCCATACATGACCACAGGAAAAACCATAGCCTTGACTAGATGGACCTTTGTTGGCAAAGAAATGTCTTTGCTTTTTAATATGCTATCTAGGTTGGTCATAACTTTCCTTCCAAGGAGTAAGCGTCTTTTAATTTCATGGCTGCAATCACTGTCTGCAGTGATTTTGGAGCCCAGAAAAATAAAGTCTGACACTGTTTCCACTGTTTCCCCATCTATTTCCCATGAAGTGATGGGACTGGATGCCCTCAGATCAGCCCAAAGTAAAGAAAAATTTGGAAGAGGGGGAAAGGGGGTATTATTGAGACAAAGCAGCATGCCAAGTCCTTTTCTTATAATATCTCATTTATTCACCATCTCATAATTGATTATTCTTCAGCATATAATGCACCAATATTAGATTATGGCCAGGCTCAGCATTCAAGAAAATAAGAAAATCATTATCATATTCCTCTGGCCTTGTAACCTTGGCCAATTGCCCATAGGAACCAGGATATGAGTTTCCCAAGATCTGTTCACTGAGGATTCAAAATCTTGAGTTGGGAAGCATAAACTGAGTAAGACAATAAAGAAAGGAGAGTTTTATCCATATAGACAAAGTTCTGCATAGTCTAAGCTATAGTTTTTCCAGTAGTCATGTACAGATGTGAGAGCTGGACCATAAAGAAGGCTGAACATCGAAAAATTGATGCTTTCGAACTGTGGTGCTGGAGAAGACTCTTGAGAGTCCCTTGGGTAGAAGGAGATCAAACCAGTCAATCCTAAAGGAAATCAACCCTGAACATTCATTGAAAGAACTGATGCTGAAGCTAAAACTCCAAAACTTTGGCCACCTGCTATGAATAGCTGACCCACTGGAAAAGACCCTGATACTGGGAAAGATTGAGGGCAGGAGGAGAAGGGGGCAACAGAGGACAAAATGGTTAGATGGCATCACTGACTCAATAGACATGAGTTTGAGCAAGCTCCGGGAGATGGTAAAGGACAGGGAAACTTGGTGTGCTTTCAGTCTATGGGGTCGCAAAGAATCAGACACAACTTAGCGACTGAACAACAACAAGTCAAACACATCACAATGCACAGTAGCCCCAGGGAAGTCTGGAGTCACAAATTCCAACTAGAAAAGAGATGAGAAGGGAGGCACAGGGATGTGTGAGACTCTCAACTTAGGTAGCAAAAGATTCCTCCTCATTCTCTTTTCTTTTGCTTACTAAATCCATCTCCATGGATTAAAAAAAAAAAAAAATCCTGGAATAAAATACAAAAGGGGCCATGGATTGTGAAATGTAGGATAGAGACATATTAGAATCAGAATCATAGCATTTTATAGCTGGAAGGAAATATCAAGATCCCCTAGGCAAGTTTTCACAGAATGTTCTGTACAGTTCTTTTTCTACGGTACCTCAGGGCTTTAGTTGGGGGAGACTAGGGAGGGGCTTGACTGGTAGAGTGAAGAGGGAGTAGGAGAGGTTAATTTTACTTTCTTTTATGTGTTAGGAGTCTATATGAGATTTCCTTTAGAGGAAAGAACAAAAGAATTCTATTGCATTTAAAAAAGTGGGGGATAGGACTTCCCTGACAGTACAGTGGTTAAAAGTCCACCCTCCGATGCAGGGGGTGCAGGCTGGGAGCCACACCTGGTCAGGGAGCCAAGATCCCACATGACTTGGGGCCAAAAAAAACAAAACATAAAACAGAAGCAATATTGTAACAAATACAATAAAGACTTTAAAAATGGTCCACATCCAAAAAAAGAAAAAAAAAAAAAACAGCAGGGGATGGGGTGGAGTGAAGTCAGCCACCAAACTGAGTCCTTGGTGTTAGACTGGAGATGAGATGGCCTGTTGAGCATCCTGAGTTTGTGGCAGTACCTCCAGCCCACTGACTCTCGTCACTATGCCAGGCTGCCTCTCATTATGCAGCCTAATTCCCTATGAGATGATTTAATTAAAACTGTGGCCATTTTGATTTCCATCTTGAGATTCTAATTATTTTATGTTAAATATCTTGGTAGCTAATAAAAATGAATTAAATGTATAAATACAACATTAAGTTTAAATAATATTTTAAACAGTGTTTGGATCCTCTATCCCTCTGTCCACCTGGACTTTAATACTTTATTACTGCCTCTGCCAATAAAACTGCCTGCCATTTCTGAAAGTGGAGACTGTATCACTTCTTTCTTCAAGGTCAAGGTATTATTTTTTAGGACAAAAATTGTTCTCTTAAACCAACCAAATATAATTACCAAGTGTTTTTTATCCTGCAGGAATTTACATAGAAGTGACAAACAGTAAAGCAACAATAGAGTTCTAATCCCTCCCCAACCAGCCCTGGTTCTGCCATAAACCTACAAAAAAAATGTTTCACACTGCGGGAGCCCAACACTGCATTTACCACCCCAGGTTTTACGCTCTTAGTCACAGACACAAAGGACTGAGATCTGGAGCAAGGAGACACACAAGATCCCAATTTCCCTCTTGGCCTAACAATCTCTCCCTCTACAGGTAGTTAATAATAATTACTATATATGTTCATTTATGTCCAGCATTATTTAAGTGCTTGACAGCTTTATATATATTATCTCATTTAACCCTCACAAGGACACTATGCAATGGACACTTCTTCTGAAAGAAGAAATAAAAGCACAAAGGAAAAACTACTTTGCCCACAATCACAAAGGATTCCACCAGGAACCACTACTCCAGAGCCCAGAATGTGGGACCCCTAAAGAGCCCATGCAGATGTAGTTTAGTTCAGGGACTCAGAAATCAGACCTAAGAAAACAAAAATATAGCCATTGTAATAAGAACTGCATTAGAGAGAGGCCAAAAGAGGAAATACATAAGCTGTTTCTCCTTTGGAGAAGGTTTGTCCTTCCCAAAAGGAATCAGGAAGGGGACATGAGGGTAGAAGAGGTGGGGGCAGGATTAGTGCTGTAGGCTAAAATGCTCACATCTGTCCATCCACATTCTAATCTAAGAACACATTTCAGAACCTAAGAAGCAAAAGGAGGACAGGCATAGGGAGGAAGGAACAACTGTGACTATAAGGGTGGGGGCTGGAATCCGGGGAGCTTAGGAAAGAGGCAAGAGCCAACTCATTGGAAAAGACACTGATGCTGGGAAAGACTGAAGGCCAAAGAAGAAGGTGACAGAAGATGAGATGGTTAGATAGCATCACTGACTCAATGGACATGAGTTAGAGCAAACTCTGGGAGATAGTAGAGGACAGGGAAGGCTGGCGTGCTGCAGTCCATGGGGTCACAAAGAATCAGACTCGGCTTAACTACTGGACAACAACAGGAAGGAGGCAAGACCCAGGCACTGGGAAGCAGCTCTGTGAAAGGTCAGAGAGGTCAATGGAGGTGGACAGTGGAGTTGGCCAAGAATAAGCCCAACAGGACTGGGGAGAGGCGGAGCATGAGACATGAACAAGAGAAGTCACGTGAGCCCGAGGAGGGTGGCAGCAACTGTATTTATACTCCTCTCCCTGAAAAAGCACAGACCACCTTATGCACAATCCCTCCATCTTATAGTCTTCTTAAAGTCAATGGTTACATTGAGTGTATCTTGATTCAAGCAGGGCAAAAAGTAAATGACATGGAGTATTTAAAATGAGTACAATCCTAGCTGGACATGGAGCAATCCATCTAACAGTATTTTATATATGCCTGCAACAGAGCCTCAGTATCATTTTGAACTGAATAAGACTGAACTGAATTGAGCAAAGTGACCCCCTTGCTGGAAGTTTCAGGCATAAGGTAGAGATACTAGTGAGTGACCAGATTTTTCTCCACTTCTATAATGACCCCCACCTTAGACAATGACAGTGACACTCTTTGGGGGGACAGGATTTCAAGCTCAAGGGGACGCCTTCTTTTTGGGGTCTCTTGTTCATGGAACCATTCTCAGGAAGCAGGAAGAGCCTGGATGATGAGAAGAGATGAACAGACGCTGGAAGAGAGCAGTCCTGCTATTCACCACATGGAGAGGTTTTCCGAGGAAAGGGTTGCCTAGTAGAGAAATTTGTTGGGGACGAGGGAACCCCCAAAATGAAAACCACATCTCTACTGTTCTGTTTATTGCCAGTTCTGCCCATATGCATCTGTTTCCATTTGAAATAAATGAAAACTTCCCTTTTCTCTTGTTGACATCAAAGCCAGAGACCAGGCTTCAGCTCATTGTCATAGGTGCTATCATTAATAATCCTTATGACCATGATTACAATGCCATCTACTCAGTGTGCTGGGGAGAGAGAAGCATAGGCAGCAGACAGTAGGAACCAGATCCTGTGGGATGCAAGGAATATTCACTGTATTGTACTATCGCTCACACTGGCTTTCAGACAGAGTCCCAGCGAGGTGATACTGGAATTCAGCCACTTCGGGAGGACTGACAGAGGACAAGTGGTTACTACTCCAAGGCTTGCTTCACATCTATTTTTAGTTTCTCCAGTGTAAATGCAATGAGAGACCCATCTAGCTCCTTCCCTCTTTGCTTTTTCTCATCACTCTGCCCGAATCTGAGTGACAAACAGTGGTCTTATCCATTTCAATAAATGTATAGATTTGTCAGGATATAACCGACCCAAATGGATTTCCCTGATGGCTCAGTGGTAAAGAATACACATGCAATGCAGGAGCCATGGGTTCGATCCCTAGGTCAGGAAGATCCCTTGGAAAATGAAATGATAATCCACTCCAGTAGTCTTTCCTGAAAAATTCCATGGACAGAAGCCTGGCAGGCTACAGTCCACAGGGTCACAAGAGTTATACATGACTTAGAAACTAAACCACCACCACCACCATCAACTGACCCAAACATACCATAGAAATTAGCCCATGTCCTGAGGGGGCCTCCAAAAACAAAACAAGAACTCAGAAGGAGGACTTAAATGAAAAATAGTCAATACTGCCTCTCCTTTCTTTATAGGAACTAGGGGTAGGGTGTGGAGGATTTTTGAGAGTAGATAGCTGCCTCTTCCATGTTGGCTCTGCTTGAAACACCCAAAAGGATGGAATTGGGTTACACTCAGCTCAGAGTAGAACAAAATGACAACAACACTGGAAATGTTTAAACTTATAAAAATAGACATAGGGCTATAGTTGTTCCCGCCTCACCACCAAGTTTGGCACATACTTGGAACTCAAATATTTGTGGAATGAATAAAGATTACATGCAACATTGTACTAGAACACAACATTTTATGTATTTTTCTGGCCCTTGGCTCTCTGTGTCTCCTTCTCTCTTCTACCAACCCTGGCTGTGGCAGGGAGCTGCCTGTTATTCCACAAAGCCACTGGGCATCTGCTCACTCAGTGCCTTTCTCCACTGTCCATCTGAAAACTCCACCCATCTTTGCAAACTTAGCTCTGGTAGCATGGAGGCTAGAAAGGCTGAGTTTGATTTGGGGAGTTGATTTCTCTCCTTCTGCCTGGTCTGTGTCTTCTCCACGTTTTCATTACACTTACTGTAGTGCCTTGCCAGGCAACTGTCCACATTTCAGTGGTCTGGCAAGGGCCAAAATTTCAGTGATTAGCACAGTGATGGGCACATAATTGGGACTTCCCAGATGGTGCTAGTGGTTAAAAAAAAAAAAAAACCTGCCAATCCAGGAGATGCAGGTTTGATCCCTAGGTTGGGAAGATCCCCTAGAGAAGAGCATGACAACCCACTCCAGTATTCTTGCCTGGAGAATAACATGGACAGAGGCTGGCAGGCTACAGTTCATAGGGTTGTACAAAGTCAGACATGACTGAAGCAACTTAGCACACAGGCACACGGCACAGGAATGTAGTATCTTTTTATCTTTTTGAAGGAAGTTTGATGAATGAAGAAGTGATCTTCCACAGATTTAAATTGAATTGGGGGATAAAGCAAGGTTTTCCATGATTCAAACTGTGTCCAAACTCCAGCAATCAGTTTCACAAATATGCAAAATTTATAATAAAGAAGTCAAAGTCAAAGTGTTAGTTGCTCAGTCGTGTCCAACTGTTTGCAATCCCATGGATGTAGCCAACCAAGTTCCTCTGTTCAGGGGATTCTCCAGGCAAGAATACTGGAGTGAGTTGCCATTCCCTTCTCCAGGGGATCTTCTCGACCCAGGAATCAAACCCGGATCTACAGCTTTGTGGGCAAATTCTTTACTTCTAAGCTACCAGGGAAGCCAATAATAAAGAAAGCATAGCAAAAACAATCACAAACCCATATTACCCTTGAAAAAAGAAAAATGGAGATGCAAAAACTACTCATGATGAAATGTTAGCAGTGATTTATTTTTATACAGGCAGGAAGGAGAGAGCATGCTGATTTGAGATCTAGCAGCTTAAGGTGCACCCATTTCTCAGGGCACTATGTCTGCCACTGTTTTTCACTGGATTTCAGGTCCTTATTGTATTCTGGGAGGCTATTTGGCATAAAAATTATTTTACTGAACTGTGACTCCATATAATAGCCTTGAAATCATCACTGCATTTTCAACAAAAACATTTATCTGCTTTGCACTCAAGGCTCTTGTTATTAGAGTCTACACAGCAGACTATCCAGAATTTGGTGCTGTTCCTAAAAATGAATATACATTGTCTTTAAAGAGACTGAGATTAAGTTCCACTTTCCCCTTGTATTTCCAGTAGTTCAAAATTACACTGTTCAGTTATATTCACATATTATCCCTAATTATTAATTTTAATAACAATTTCCTTTTTCAATATATTTTCTGACCACTTTCTAATATCTATTTTATCTACCCCATATACACACCTGTGTATGCACGTGTGTTTTTATTGTAGCTATCTCAAATCCATGTAGCATATAGGCAGATTATAAATTGTATACTACATAAAAAGATATATATAAAAAAAAAAACAATTATCAACTGGGAACAACATGCCAATTCTACAGGATCCTCTAAGACTGAAGACCTCTACAACCTTTGAACCATATGAAATTGCCAACATTCTATTATTCTTGACTTACAAAATTTGCAATGTTTTTTAGCCTAATTTCTACTTCTCAGGTTAATTTCAAAAGTTTTGGGATTTCCAGTACTTCCCAGTTTTGTGGACTGTGACCTGTTTTTCACCCTGCCACAGTGGTTTTCAAGCTCAGCTAAATATTGGAATAATTTCTGGAGCGTTTCAATATCCTGACCTTTCTCCAAACCAGTTAAACCAATGTCTTTCAAATAAATCTACATTTAGGATTGGAACCCGCCTGCCAATACAGGAGACCTAAGTGACACAGGTGTGATCCCTAGATTAGGAAGATCCCCTGGAGGAGGGCATGGCAACCCACTCTAATTTTCTTGCCTAGAGAATGCCATGGACAGAGGAGCCTGGCAGGCTACAGTCCAGTGGGTCGCAAAGATTCAGACACAACTGAAGGGGCTTAGCATTCACACACATCAATAATTTTTAAAACTGTCCAGGTGATTCTACTATACTGTTGTAACTGAGAACCACTATTCTATAGAAACTACTCTTTATGTTTCAAACACACTCCCATCTGAGCATCTTGGAATACATCGCTGAGCTCTGCCAAGACTATGTAATTATGAAGAGAACTCCAGAGACACGCTTATAAGGCCCACCTGTCTTTATAAACCAAAAGACTGACCTACAACATGATTCTCTTGTTTAGATTCCCAAGTCTTTGATGTTTCCAGTGTGTAACCCTGTTGTCACAAGGTTACCTAGCAATAAACTAAGAGCACCATGTCCTACCTACCCCTCCACTCCCTTTGGCATTATCAAATCACATCTTTTCTTTTTACTAATTGGCCAAACACAAAAATGGTCTATTACTAGACACACAATTTGTAAGAACCTCTGATTAGGTAACACTCTATGCTGCTGAAGGCTCTTCTTCCACAAAACACTCATTTTCCAAAGCAGAAAGGAAACCGTTCTCCTCCCAGTTTCCCCACCTCTGCTTTCACGCTGATGGCTCGGCCTACAAAAACGTCTGTAAATGGGTATCTGCTCTGATTGGAAATGTTCAGCAGTGGTCCGCCTTGCCTTCAGAGACCTCCACATTTTCCACCTAAGCTCAGCACCCTTAAGAGCCAATGATGTAAGCCAGATGCTGAGAGCTCCAGGCTGAGTCTGACATCATCCCCTTGTCAGGGACTCTGCCATCACCCACCAGTGACCACTGCTGTGTGCGCCGAAGTTAAAGGTGGGCACTTAGCACATTTATTACATACGGGGCTTATTAGATAACTGGGCTCTGTTGTGATAAATTGGCTGTGTGCTTCATTTGGACTCTCAATGCTCTGCAGGTTTTTCTAATTTAGTTTTGCCATGGCTCAGCCAAGATGGGATTCAGAAGAAGAAGAAGAAGGGAAAGGGGGAAAAAGAGAAAAAATCCTGTGTTGTATATCAAATCCTTGCTTCGCCTCTTTCTGGCTCTGAAATGAAGGGTCTTTTAAGCTGCTGTCTTCAACAGCATCCACAGAGCTGTCATCCTCGGGGAGGTTTGTTTTACTTAAAGTACCCCAGCTCTTTCATGATGACTCCTCCATTAATTATGAATACTTGCTGCTTTGGTCCAAAGCTGTCACTTTTTTTTTTTCTTTTTCCCCTTCCTTTTAAGTTTGGATTTAAATGTGCACACATCACACTCACACATACCTCCTCAGTACCACCAGTAAATGCAGACTGGCGGGTGGGAGGGAGATGGAAAAAGGAGGTGGAAGAGGGCTGTTGGCTGTGTCCTGTATGAAGTACAGAGCACTGTACCCGCAGCCTTTGAGAGGCTTCAGATCTCTCGCCCTCCAAGCGAACATCAGGGCATTGAAGGCTGCTTTGAAATGTGGCAGGCTTTGAGTGCATGTGTGCGTGCTGGTGCAATGAAACACAAAAATCTATTTCCCTATCAGAGTGACTGACATTTCTTTCCTCCATAATGCAGGCCTTGATCTTTTCCTGACTGAGTTTTCTGATTCCCTCCAGCTTGCCTTACGAGTAGGTGAACCCTCATCAAAGAACACAGAAATCATGTGGTCCTTGATGCCACGTCTGGCTTAGCCTATTAGGACCACTGACCACATCTCAAGGGTAACACCTGGGGAGCAGATGCCAACTCAGTGGCCTTGAATGAGGAAATCCCAAGATACCAACTGTGTCAAAATTGTACACCTTGCTTCTTCTACATTTCTGTAATGTCACAGGGGTAATTTACTGCAGATAAAGCTATTCTAGACCCCCACCAGCCCTATTCCATATCATCCCCCTAATTGTACTCAAACTGCTCTTTAAATCAAGGTGGGGTTTTACAGAGTAGCAGCATAGTTTAATCGATAATCTCTGGATTTTGAGTCAGGTAAAGCTGGGTATCCTAGTCCTACTTAGTATTTGTATTTATGTTAGTTATATAGCATTTCCATACTTCAGTTTGCCCAACAGTAAAGTAGGTAGAATGACTGTGCTCACCTCATACAATTGGGGACTCATACATGTGGAGCTCACGTAATGGGATGTTTGTGCACCACTATCAGTATGAGGATTTCTTAGTCATTTTGAAAGTATCAAAGCAGGTGCCAGCCTCTCTTGCATTCCTTATTTCCTTTTCTTTGAGAAAAAGGAATCCAGATTGGAAAAGAAGAAGTAAAACTCTCACTATTTGCAGATGACATGATCCTCTACATAGAAAACCATAAAGACTCCACCAGAAAATTACTAGGGCTAATCAATGAAGATAGTAAAGTTGAAGGATATAAAATTCATGCACAGAAATCCCTTGCATTCCTATACACCAACAATGAGAAAACAGAAAGAGAAATTAAGGAAACAATTCCACTCACCATTGCAAAGAAAAGAATAAAGTACTTAGGAATATATCTACCTAAAGAAACAAAAGACCTATATATAGAAAACTATAAAAACACTGATGAAAGAAATCAAAGAGGACACAAATAGATGGAGAAATATACCATGTTCATGGATTGGAAGAATCAATATAATGAAAATGAGTATACTTCCCAAAGCTACCTATAGATTCAATGCAATCCCTATCAAGCTACCAATGGTATTTTTCAGAGAACTAGAACAAATAATTTCACAATTTGTATGGAAATACAAAAAACCTCAAATAGCCAAAGCAATCTTGAGAAAGAAGAATGGAACTGGAGGAATCAACCTGCCTGACTTCAGGCTATATTACAAAGCTACAGTCATCAAGACAGTGTGGTACTGGCACAAAGACAGAAATATAGATCAAGGGAACAAAATAGAAAGCCCAGAGATAAATTCACACACCTATGGACACCTCATCTTTGACAAAGGAGGCAAGAACATACAATAGAGAAAAGACAATCTCTTTAACAAATGGTGCTGGGGAAACTGGTCAACCACTCATAAAAGAATGAAACTAGAACACTTTCTAACACCATACACAAAAATAAACTCAAAATGGATTAAAGATCTAAATGTAAGCTGGAGACGGGGTGGAGAAAAGGGAACCCTCTTACACTGTTGGTGGGAATGCAAACTAGTACAGCCACTATGGAGAACACTGTGGAGATTCCTTAAAAAACTGGAAATAGAACTGCCTTATGATCCAGCAATCCCACTGCTGGGCATACACACTGAGGAAACCAGAAGGGAAAGAGACACGTGTACCCCAATGTTCATCGCAGCACTGTTTATAATAGCCAGGACATGGAAGCAACCTAGATGTCCACAGCAGATGAATGGATAAGAAAGCTGTGGTACATATACACAATGGAGTATTACTAAGCCATTAAAAAGAATACATTTGAATCAGTTCTAATGAGGTGGATGAAACTGGAGCCTATTATACAGAGTGAAGTAAGCCAGAAGGAAAAACACCAATACAGTATACTAACGCATATATATGGAGTTTAGAAAGATGGTAACAATAACGCTGCGTACAAGACAGCAAAAGAGACACTGATGTATAGAACAGTCTTATGGACTCTGTGGGAGAGGGAGAGGGTGGGAAGATTTGGGAGAATGGCATTGAAACATGTATAATATCATGTATGAAATGAGTTGCCAGTCCAGGTTTGATGCACAATACTGGGTGCTTGGGGCTAGTGCACTGGGACGACCCAGAGGGATGGTATGGGGAGGGAGGAGGGAGGAGGGTTCAGGATGGAGAACACATGTATACCTGTGGCGGATTCATTTTGATATTTGGCAAAACTAATACAATTTTGTAAAGTTTAAAAATTAAAAAAAAAAAAAAAAAAAAAAAAAACTAGAGGAAAACATAGGCAAAACACTCCACAGCAGGATCCTCTATGACCCACCTCCCAGAGTAATGGAAAAAAAGCAAAAATAAACAAATGGGGCCTATTTAAACTTAATAGCGTTAAAGATGGCCTTCAGAATGGGAGAAAATAATACCAAATGAAGCAACTGACAAAGAGTTAATCTCAAAAATATACAAGCAGCTCCTGCAGCTGAATTCCAGAAAAATAAATGACCCAATCAAAAAAATGGGCCAAAGAACTAAACAGACATTTCTCCAAAGAAGCATACAGATGGTTAACAAACACATGAAAAGATGCTCAACATCACTCGTTATCAGAGAAATCCAAATCAAAACCACAACGAGGTACCATCTCATGCCCGTCAAAACAGTTGCTATCCAAAAGTCTACAAACAATAAATGCTGGAGAGGGTGTGGAGAAAAGGGAACCCTCTTATACTGTTGGTGGGAATGCAAACTAGTACAGCCACCCTGGAGAACAGTGTGGAGATTCCTTAAAAATTGGAAAAGGAACTGCCATATGACTCAGCAATCCCACTGTTGGGCATACACACTGAGGAAACCAGAATTGAAAGAGACACGTGTACCCCAATATTCATTGCAGTACTGTTTATAATAGCCAGGACATAGAAGTAGCCTAGATGTCCATCAGCAGATGAATGGATAAGAAGCTGTGGCACATATACACAATGGAATATTACTCAGTCATTAAAAAGAATACCTTTTAATCATTTCTAATGAGGTGGATGAAACTGGAGCCTATTATACAGAGTGAAGTAAGCCAGAAAGAAAAACACTAATACAGTATACTAACGCATATATATATATGGAATTTAGAAAGATGGTACTGATAACCCTATATGAGAGACAGCAAAAGAGACACAGATGTAAAGAACAGTCTTTTGGACTCTGTGGAAGAAGGCGAGAGTGGGATGATTTGCGAGAATAGCATTGAAACATGTATATTATCATATGTGAAACAGATTGCCAGTCCAGGTTTGATGCATGAGACAGGGTGCTCAGGGCTGGTGCACTGGGATGATCTTGAGGGATGGGATGGGGAAGGAGGTGGGAGGGGCGTTCAGGATGGGGAACACATGTACACCAGTGGCTGATTCATGTCAATGTATGGCAAAACCACTACAATATTGTAGAGTAATTAGCCTCCAAGTAAAATAAATAAATTTTTTAAAAAGACTCAATTGCATGCAACTGAAAGAAAAAAGAGAGAGATTTCAGGTCCTGCTTTGACAAGGGAAGGGTTAACAGAGCGGCAGTGCAGTGGTGTCAACTGAGGAAGAGGAGGAAAATAGGAGGAGGAGGAGGACTGGGCACCACTGCCACTGCCTCTAGCATAACAGGGATCCAAGAACTCAGTATCCATGACTGCTGTTACTCAAGGCTCTCCATTCTGAACTATGCGTTTTTTCCTACATTCTATGTGTTCTTTTTTTTTTTAATTTTATTTTATTTTTAAACTTTACATAATTGTATTAAAGTTCTGAAATAAAGAGATATTTTCAATTATGTATATTTAATAGCAAGGCTTTTTTTTTTTCCTCACAAGGGAGATACTCTATGGATGCTACCTCCTAGAACTGGTGACATCTTTAGAATTCAGATTTCAGAAGAAAGTTTTAGTGTTAGTTGCTCAGTCATGTCTGATTCTTTGCAACCTCAGCGACTGTAGCCCTCCAGGTCCCTCTGTCTATGGAATTCTTAGGCAAGAATAGTGGGCTGGCTTACCATTTCCTTCTCCAGGGGATCTTCCCAAGCCAGGGACTGAACCTGAGTCTCCTGCATTGCAAGCAAATTCTTTACCATCTGAGCCACCAGAGAATATCCCAGGTTTCAGACCAAAGGATGGCTTGTCAGCCCTACTCTGTGCATTGAATACCGGTCTGGTGTAGTATAGACAAGAAGGCAGCTGACCATGGTCATCTAGGCCTAATATTCAACATCATTCTGTTAGGAAATGAAGTGAAAAGGTCCAGGCCAGCTGGCATTTCTAGAAAATTCCCTGCTGGTGCTAACTTGCTTCAGTCATGTCTGAATACGACCCCAGAGACTGCAGCACACCAGGCTCCTCTGTCCATGGGATTCTTTAGGCAAGAATGCTGGAGTGGGTTGCCATTTTCTACTTCAGGAGATCTTCCTGACCCAGGGGTAGAAACTGTGTCTCTTACATCAACAGGAAAATTTCTCATTTAGATCTGACCCTGGACATGATTCAAAATCACAATGTGATCATGACTACGCCAATATCTAACCTACTTTTGGAGAGTGAACCCCACTTGTAAGGGCCCATGCTCTGAGTCTCAGAGCCATGGAGAGTGAGGACACTTCTGGATTCTTCCCTCAGTATTTGGTACTGAGGCTGGTCGCCTCAACTATTTACTCAGCATTTACTGAGTGCCCACCATATGCCAAGTACAGTTAAGAATTTGGGATACAAAGGTGAATATGCCCTAAAATAACTTATGAGCAGAGGAAGGAGATGGATAAGAAAGATATGTTTCTTAATTGTGCTATAAAGCCAGGTATTGTATTACCTGTAAACCTCATGACTCTGTAGGTTGGGATTTCATGTTCCCAATTCACAGGTGAGAAACTGATCATTGAAGTGGTTAAGAGACTTGCTCAAGGCCAAATAAAACCTATAAGGGGTAAAATTAAAATTTAAATCTTATTTGATACAGAAAACTGCCCCCACTCAGCATTCCTGATCCTCTTAACCCTGCTCTGCTCTTTGTTTTCAGTTTGTTTCCTCCATGTATCTTATCACTCTCAAACATACTATATTGTTTATATATTATTTTAGTGGGTTTCTTAAATATTCTGTCTCAGTCTACTGGAATGTAAATGCTACGATGATTCTCTTTTGTTTATTGGCTGCATATGCATCAGATCAGATCAGATCAGATAATTCGCTGAGTCGTGTCCGACTCTTTGCGACCCCATGAATCGCAGCACGCCAGGCCTCCCTGTCCATCACCAACTCCCGGAGTTCACTCAGACTCACGTCCATCGAGTCAGTGATGCCATCCAGCCATCTCATCCTCTGTCTTGCATGCTAAGTTGCTTCAGTCCTCAACTCTTTGTGACCCTATGGACTCCAGGCTCCTAGCCTGGAGGCTCCTCTGTCCATGGGAATTCTCCAGGGAAGAATACTAGAGTGGGTTGCATGCCCTCTTCAGGGTATCTTCCCAACCCAAGGATCAAACCCGAGTGTCCTGTGGCTCCTGCATTTCCAGCGGATTCTTTACTGCTGAGCTACCGGGGAAGCCCTGGCGGCACATAATTAGTGTTCAATAACAGCTGTTGAATAAACAAGTTATTAGATGGTTCTGAACGTGTTAACTCTTTCTTTTAATCCTCTTGTAATGTCAGTCAGTTCATAATAAATAATATTTATAGGCTTAAATAAAATGCTATGGGAGTTCAGAGAAAGAGTTAAAAATATTGACCAAACCTGGGTGCAGAAATCTCGAAAAGTGTGAAAGCAGAGTTTATCACAGTATGGCCCAGTGATAAGCTGTTTCAGAATTATACCGAAGTCTGCTGAAAACGCAGATTCTGGCTCCTACCACAGATTACTGCATTATATTTTCAGAGCCTAAGAATGTGTATCTTAATGCACTTCCCAGGTGGTTGTTATGCACCTCCAAATTTTGAGAATCAGTGAAGGGTTTGAGAAAGAGACAAAGCTTGGGGAAAGAACTGGAGGAAGGAAACAGCTATAGTGGATGTTTTTACAGATGAAGAATTGAGGACTAGGCAAGTTTAGTCACTTACCCCAAATCACAAAGACAGTAAGTCAGAATTTGGGAGCAAGGCTCAGAAAGCCACTGAGTCAGAATTTAGGATCAGTGCTCTTCCTGGTACATTTTATTGGCTTTGGAATCATCTTTAACTTCTTTACATCCTTGCAATCTAGTATGTTATCAATATTCACTCACAAAATAGATATTGAACAAGGTGATACCCTATACTCCAGAAGTAGCTTGAGTAATTGCCCTAGCCCTCACAGCAATAAGGAAGTCCTCATTTTTAAGAACCTCCCAGCCAACACCTCACATCCCGGACTTTAAAACCTAGGGCCCTGAGTAGGCCAAAAGCAGACAGACTGCAACTACTCTGCTCAGGTCCGCATCTCTCCCTGTCTGACATTAAGGGAGTTAGTGGTGGGGCAGAGACAACCTCCATGTGGGAAGCAAGTGGGAAAAAAAGTTGTAACGAGCCAAACATTCCAGTCTGGCTGGACCACTCTCTACTTTTAAAGTGCGTCACAGTTCTCAGCCATCCCAAGGCTGACAACACACACACCTACTCTAGCCTCCTCAAGGCTAGTCTGGCTTTCTGCTATATCTTTGCATATCATCCCTGATTCTGGGGGACCCATCAGTCTTTTGCCAACCAAGGGCTTCATTCAAATAACAACAATAGAAACAGGAAGGCTGTCATTAAGTTTTATTTTTACCACAAGTTTCCAGGGGAAAAAATGAGAAAAAAACACACACACACACACATTCTGAAAACATCCCGTGTCCCGTCACATCCCATTTTTACAGTATAGCTGTAGGGTGTGTGATCTGCAGCCAGAAATAAAACAGGACTGAAGAGTCAGCCATCTGTCTGGAAGGACCCGCAGTCCCAGATGGCGCTTCCTTTCTGGCTTTCTGGTAACAATCTCCTCTGTCTAACGAAATGAGGCAGAAATTGCCCAGTGAGTTAGTGGGGGTGAGAAACCCCCGCCCTCCTAGCCCTGGCATTAAGATTTGAAATTCTCCAGCAAAGCTCAATTTATCTGTACATATTACCTCACCCTTGCTGTTGTCATGCCGCACACTGCTTCTCCCATGTTTTCAAAATGTGTGTGTGTCGGGGCGGGGGGGGGGTGTTAGTGAAGTTTTCAAGGGCAGGAACTATTTCCTTCTCTTCTCATGCACCCAGTCTTAGACTACCCAAAGGGCAATATGCCTTTTTTTTTTTAAACCCTGTACATAGTACTGATAAGCACTTACTGACCAATTAACTGGTTAACTATTAGAGTCAGTTCTTTGAAGACAAGTCTACATCAACCCAAGCACAGGCAATTTTTCAATTAGGAACTAGGAGTTGAAAAGAGAACAAAAGATTGCTAATCAATATGATGTTACCTAAAAGACCCCTGGCTGGGCCTTCAGAAAACTGTCTTAACTCTACTACTCACTAGTAATGAGACCACCAGCAAGTGAGATATTTAATCTTGAGAACCCTGAGATTTCTCATTTTGTATAATTTACATTTTACAAAATTATAAATAAATTTGAGCTCTTTAAACATGAGAACTGTAGAATGTATCTAATTCATCACTGTCTGTACTCCATTGTCTAACACAGAAGTTCCAAATAGGAGCTACAGCAGAGCCACCTGGAGGAGTTGTTAAAACACAGATCTCTGGGCCCACCCCCAGAGTTTCTGATTCAGTGGGTCTGGTGTGAGGCCCAAGAATTTTTGTTCTAACAAATTCTCAAATGATTCTAATGCTGCAGGTTCAGAATCACTCTGAGAACCTTGGTTAGCATGTGCTATAACATCACAAGAATTCAGGAAATGTTTGTTTATGAGAATGAATGCATAAGTGAATCTGTATAATAACTTGAGAAATAGGTAAGCTTTGACATGAATCTAGGACCTGCAAACAATGTGACCACCTCCTTTTATAGTCATTGATCAGTGACTGTATATAGGGCTCAACATGGTCCATCAATATACAAACAAGAAACCAGTACTCCTTCTGGCCAGGAGCCTCTCCAGTTTATAAAACTTCAGCAAGCTGAGAAGACAACCAAGTAGTCTGCATGGTAGGATAACCTTAATAGTGTTTGGAGTAAAATAATGGTTTCCTTGATGGTTAAGGATGTTTTAACCCCAGGAAGGCAGAAAATTAAGTGAAGAAAAATTTTAAAAGTCAAATACATATTGCTAATATATTTCTTTTATGAATTTGTGTGTGTGAAAGTGAAAGTGTTAATTGCTCAGTCACGTCCAACTCTTTGCAACTCCATGAAGTTGCAACCCACCAGGCTCCTCGGTTCATGGAATTCTCCAGGCAAGAACACTGGAATTGGTTGCCATTCCCTTCTCCACAGGATCTTTCTGACCCAGAGATTGAACCTGGGTCTTCTGTATTGCAGACAGATTCTTTACCACTGAGCCATGAGGGCGTGTGTGTGTGTGTTTTTCTTAAAGATTATTTAAAAGCATTTGTATACTAGGAAAACAGAAATCTTCAGTTTCATCTTTTCATTTACAACAATTTTTTGGCAGTCATAAGCACCAATCTCACCTATCTTGCTAAATATTGGGTTGGCCAAAAGTTCATTTAGATTTTTCCATAAGACATAATGGAAAAACTTTTGCCCAACCAAATTAATTGGTTTTAATCACAACTATAGGCTAATGTTGTTAAGCCAATGAAGAACTTACTACAAGCATAGCCTTTGCTTGACTAAGGGGATTTATAATTAAATTAAAATTTGGGATGAAGCATCATCTGAGATGAAAAACTTCCTGTGAACTTTCCAGAATCAAATCTAAAATAAGAGCATAAGAGTAGAAGGAAAAGGCTAGTGTGCTCACATTTTTCAACCCTACCAACTAAACCTTTCCCATGAGCTACTTCACTGGAAGCCCATTCTACATCTCCTTTGCAAAACCAACTGACTTAAAGGAGAGGGAGCCAAACCCACAATTATGATAAAGTTTTTTTAACACTCCTCTCTCAATAACAGATAAAATATGCCAACCAAAACTCCATTGCTTATGTTGAAATTGTGTAACATCAGATAACATTTAGTAAAAGGCCCAAATCGTTGTCCATTGACCCCCCAGATGTATCGCTGATACACACTGGGAATCTCATCTTTTTAATGGGACCCCAAGGCTTGCTGGAATTATAGATACAACTTCCAGGAGATGGAATAGACCTAATAATGCCCCTCAGACTTGAATCACTTCTTCTACAGCGAGGATTTAGAGTTGAGTTTAATCTGGAGCCAGAGGAGATGAAGTTTAATTTAAAGGTTTGCTTTTCTAATAGCAGCTGATATTAAACACCACAATAGGAGACCCTCAAGGCTCTCTCTCCAGTTCCACAGATGCCTTTTCCCTTTATGGAGAAGGTTCTGGTTAGAGAAAACAATAACTGATCAGAATATCTTCATGAGTATGAAAATTATAGTTGCTTATTCCCCTCCTCCTCCTTCAGCTGAGAGGAAGACTAGTCATCCTGTGGTTAACCAGGCTGTGTCAAGATTTCCATCGTTTCATCCCGCTGAGTATAGAGGGTTATTTTTCCTTTCCTCCATTCTTTTTTTCTACCCACCCCATCCATAGATTAGCACTTTTTTCATTCTTATAAAATCTTGTCATTTACTAAATAAAATCCAGTTATTTTTGTGATACATCCACAAACCTGTCCTAAGGTAACCTCGTCTACCAATTCTCTTCTACCTACCAAACAGCACATGGTGTGAACAAAAACTATGCCGAGCCCTTGGGGCAGTCGCATCTGCCAATCCCATCCACCTAAATAACCTCTCTTCATTCTCAGGACCTGTCCTGTTACCTCCTCCCTGAAGTGTCTGGGAGGGTCTCTTCCTGGCTCCCATGGCCTCCTGGACATGCCTCTTCTGTGGCTATAAGCAGCCTATATTATATTCATGTACTCATACATCAGTACCCTGAGGGCAGAAACAGTACCTTATGGTGAAGACGAAGTGTGTCTTCAAGACTGTTGAATAACCACACTAACAAGAGCAGAATAAAACCCTTAATGTAGGGTCTTTACCTGTATGGGCTGCCATAGCCACTGAGTTATACCCTAAGCTCCCTGTGGTCCACTGGTCACTAAGGTGGCTCACTTGTAAAAGCAGAATCCCTAACCAGGGATGACTTTATCTTTGTCACTTGATGGCTCCTCCTGTATCACTCAAACAGTAAAGTCTCCTAACCCATTTACATGAGGTGTAAATGTGTTTTCATATTTGTGCCTGGTGAAGTACCTTCTGCACTGCTGATGGTTACTTACCTGACAATGAATCCCCTCTCCTGAGAGGATGGGGAGCAACCATGGTGGAAGGACAGAGATTATTTGAATCACACTCCTTCACTGAGCAAACTGAACATATGTGTGCTGTTCCTGAGGAAATGTTTTCTCCAGAATTACCCAGGCCCATCCCCACCCCCTCCCATATCTTCACTTCTTATTCATTTTCTCCCTCTATTTCCTCTGTCAAATCATAAAGAACATCAAGTAACCTTCTGGGTTTTTAGGAGATTTCATTGTACTTGGTAATATATGATTTATAAACATAAATAAAATAAATAGGATTCTGAGGGAATAAATTCTAAGTGGAATATCAATAAATCTCCTCCCTCTGATGATGTCTCTATGATTTTCTCCTTCTCCCCTTCTGCCCACCTCCTTCCCCAGAATGGGAGAGTGGTCCCTTCTTTCCATCAGAAGAAATTAGGGGGAGGGAAAGGCAAGTAGAGAGAAGGCGGAGAGATTGTGTGAGGAATGTAGCACAAGGCTGCATTGAAATGTAAATTCCTTCAAATTATTAAGCACCAGAGAGCAGCTCTTGCCAGCCCTTTGTTCCTCAGAGTCAGAATGTGTAATCTAGAAGAATAAATATCCAGCCAGATAGCAGCCACACAAGGAAATCTGGGCCATACATATTCAGAGCCCCAAGTCCCAGGGATACCCTTCTTCCTTATCAGGAAGGTTCTGGTCACAGCCACTAATCACTGATCTAAGCACCTCTAAATGGGGGTCAAGATTATAGTCATTTTCTGCCTGCTTCATTTTCCATACCTGACCCCCATCAGCTGCCTGGAAACCTAGACCTCCTTGTAAAGACTTTAAACACAGGCCCATCTGGTTTCCTCCATCTTTCAGCCTAACTCTGAAGATGCATTGGCCGGAGCTTTCTTTTTCAGTGGAGGAGACTTTCTCAACATCTTTGCCCAGAGTTGCCTTCCTCACAGCTTGAGAGAAATGACTTTGCAGTCTAATTTACATTTTTAATCCCCTCTCAGCTTCATGAACCCACAGATCTTCCAAGTAGGAGAGCAGACTATTACCAGTCCTCTCCTCGCCCCTCTTTCCATTGTCAAATAGGACATTCAGCTCTAAACCCAGAAGGGTGGTCATGGCACATGCTGCAGGCGTGCACGGCCAACAGCAGCACAAATGGTGCCTCTGTAGCTTGGACCCCTCGACCTGATCTCTGCCTCTCTCAGGCAGCTGCCTCTTCTGGATGGTGGTCAGACTCTGAGGCATTCATTCTTTGTCCTCCTTCCAATGCTCTTCCTCCCCATCATGTGGCTACACGTCCCAGGCATTTAGAAAATTGCCTGACAGATTTTTGTAAACCCATATGATAGATTAAGAGGGCCATCTGTGCGTGTGTGTGTGTGTGTGTGTGTGTGTGTGTGTGACAGAGGCAACAGGCAAAGGTAGCAGCTCTTAGGAAAGAGTTGCATCATTTTCCACGTTCAGTGAATATTGCCTTTTATTCTTAAGTCTTGACCTTTCTTTCAAAATGGTCTTTGCCAGAGCTATGGCTATTGTGAAAGCATAGTCATTTGAGCTTTACCTGTTAACTAGGAGTCTGTGCTTTCCTAGGAAATAATATATTTCTTTCTTTTTTTTAATTTGGCTGCTCGGCCTTCAGTCATTTTGGAACATGAGCTTAGTTGCCCACAGCATGTAAGATCTTAGTTCCTCAACCAGGGATCGAACCCACACCCCTGCATTGCAAGGTGGATTCTTAACCACTGGACCCACAGGGAAATCGCAACCCATTTCTTTGTTATCATCTAGTACTTGGTCATCTGTGTCACCTTTGTTTCAACACTGATCAATGTCTGACTTAATCCTTGTGTGGTTTCTGGTTCTTCTCCTGCTTTATAATCTCATTAAGAATGTGGATTATACAGGAGTCATTTTGTTATACAAAAGTCCTAAGTGCAATCTTCAATCAAGAAAAAAAAAAAAAAAAAACTCGATAAATACCTGTTGAATGGAATTCAAATGAATCACTCCCTCATTCATTCTATCACCAGGTGTCCTTTACCAAAAGTTCTGATTCTTCCCCAGGGACCTGGGCTCTGGGGTGGGTTTCTGCCTCAACAACAAGCCTTCCCTTCCCGCACTCAGAATGTTCTGCTGCCCAAGTCTCCCTCTTCAGCTCCTAACTATCCTTTTCTCTACCTTCCTTCTTTCTCTCTTAGGATTTATGTCTCTTAGAACTCTGCCAAATGTGTGCCCCACTGGGACACCAGATACATTGCACGGTCTACCTTATCCTTCCTGCTCACTTTCCCACCAGCTACGTTGCCTATGTGAATGATCCGGAGCTCGATCTGCCTTTGGTACCACTGCCAACAGGCCTGGCTGGCCCAGACTCTTGAGTTTCAGCCTGTAATGTTGATTTATAATAAGAAATATGTATTTGATCCTCATCCTCATTTCTGACAGGGAGCTCCTGGTAGTTTAGTCCCTAAGTCATATCCGACTCTTGAGACACCATGGACTGTACCCCGCCAGGCTTCTCTGTCCATGGAATTCTCCAGGCAAGAATACTGGAGTGAGTCGCCATTTCCTTCTCCAGGGGATCTTTCCTACCCAAGAATCAAACCAAGGTCTCCTGCATTGCAGGCAGATTCTTTACTGATTGAGCTATGAGGGAATCCCAGGGAGCTCCTAAAACTCATAATATTTCCTAAATGTTGAGAGTTTAGAGTGTCTTTTGTTATGTTAATAGGTTGACTTTTGGATTGCACCTAAGGAAGGGGCCTGGTTACCAGTATAGCAAACCTTGTGATTAGAGGTTTGGAAATTTCAGGCCCATTCCACCCATCCCATTCAGCCCCCAACCTCTGGAAAGGGAGAGGGGCTAGAGATACTGGCCAATAATTTAATCCATCGTGCCTATGCAATGAAGCCACTATAAAAATACTTTGTAACAAACTGATAATTTACTGATTCAACAGGTTTCCTGAGTTCTGGAAGCCACCCTAGCAAATTAATCGAACCCCACAAGGGGAGCTTGAGAACCTCTGATTCATAGCTAGTCCATCAAAGTACAGGTAACAACCTGGGCTTGCAGTTAGCATCCTGAGTTGGAGGGGGTCATTGGAACCTCCAGTTGGGGTGCAGACACACTTCGTGTGGAGCCCTTATTGGATGGTGGGTGCTGGCAGTAGCCTGATGGGGACAGCTAGGGAGGCAGGGATGTGGTTATCAAGGATGCATGGAATGACGATGATGAGGTGAAAGGAAAGAAAGGAGTAAAATCAGAAATACAGATTTCAGAGGAAAAAAGAGAGAGAAAAATCAAAAAGAGAGAACAGCAACAGGAAGAAATAAAAAGAATTTATTTTCTTGGGTGGCGTGGCATGACAAGTGAGATCTTAGTTCTCTGACCAACGATGAAACCTGTACTTCTTGCAGTGGAAGCACAGAGTTTCAACACTGAACCACCAGGAAATTCCCAGGAAAAAATAAAAAAAAGTTTAGAAGAACCTAAAATGCTAACACTAGAGAACAATTAGCAGATAAACCGGGGCTAGGCTAATGATACGACAAGAAGAGTCAAACCTCAAAAAGCCAAAGAAATGTTTGGTATTAATAATAGAGCTTATAGAATCTATGCTCTGAGTCTATTTTCAAGGGATGACTTCGTGGATTTTGAAGAATTACTAAAAGGTAAAATTACACAATATGAAAAGTCACTGTATGATGTAAGTTTTTGAAATCCTTAGATAGGTATGTTTTTCTTTGGACATCAATGACTTGGAAACGATGGTCAATTCATTGAGCATGCTTTGTAATGACATACTGAAGTAAGAGGAGGAGAAAGGAGCAAGGTGTGGTAATTGCAATGCAGGGGCCACAGGAGATGCAAGTTTGATCCCTGGCTCAGGAAGATCCCCTGGAGGAGGGCGTGGCAACCCACTCCAGTATTCTTGCCTGGAGAATTCCATGGACAGAGGAGCCTGGTGAACTACAGTGCATGGGGTAGCAAAGAGTTGGACACGACTGAGCAACTAACACTAACACAAAGAACACTTACAAACAAAAAGTTTAAAATATATATGTTTGATTTTTTTCCCCTAAAAGCTAGGTATGGGGTTATGAAATCAAAGGGACCTCTTGTTTTGAATATCACATGAGCTATCTACCACTCCTGAAGTTATTTATTTAAGTGTAGATAGCCAAATTGGAGTAGGAAGTGGCAACCCACTCCAGTATTTTTGCCTGGAGAATCCCATGGACAGAGGAGCCTGGCAGACTACAGTCCATGGGGTCACAGAGTCAGCAGATGAGCAACTGAGCACAGGCACACAGATAGCCAAATAAAGTCAAGTCCTTCATGCCAGTCTTCACACAGTGTCATATAACAATAGCAGCGATAACCCAGTGATAAAAAGACTTTGAAAAGCAATGGTCTTAACACTCCTAAAGAAGCGCCAAAGGACAATTCCACTGTGTGCTTCTGGGCCAGCATCCTGAAGACTCATTTTCTCATTTTTCTCCTCTTTGCATCCAGCGGGGCTGCTATCTAGGGCAAGTTATTCTGCTACTGTTTACCCATCCTCTAATTTTTTCTCTTAAATTGCTCTGCAAACTTTCTCCCTTTATTCCAGCCCTCCCTGACTGATTCTGTTTTCTTCCCTCTTTCTTTTCTCTGAGTTAGTGTTTTACGAGGTAAAGAAGTTTAACCTCCAGGCTTTTAGAAATTCTTCCTTTGACCCACTGTCATGATGAGGGCATGACACCACGTCCTCATACTTACATTAGACTGTAAATATAAGTTAATATGGTGTCTGTTATAAGAGGCTGTGAATACAAAAGCAGCCCACATGTCATCCACATCACCAGCTGAATACACATTTTGCATTTGAGTTCTTCAGTATGTAGTTTATTTTTTACTGCAAGAACTCAGCTCCCCCTCTTCTTCTGTCTCCTGACCATTCTCAAGCATCTCAGTGGGCTTTGTATCTTTGTTTTGTGTCCTTTCTTTAGAAACCTGAAGCGGCCTAGTAGCTGATAAATTTTGTCCTTGCATTAGCTTTTAGTTGTCCAAATAGCTGAACTGGAAGTTGTGTACCCATTCTGTATCCTTGTCATGGCAGTTTCTTTTATTAAAAGACAATTTAAGAGGAAAACAGGAGCACAAGTGTCTGTAAAAACTGGATATGTTCCCAATGAAAAGAACACAATTGATGCACAATTGCCCAGAGGCTTGAGAATATTTTATCTAAGGGTACTAACGTTCTTTCAGAATTGCCCTCCGATTCTCTTTCTATAGGCTTCCCAGATGGCACTAGTGGTAAAGAGCCTGTCTGCCAGTACAGGAGACATAAGAGACACAGCTTTGATTCCTAGGTTGGGAAGATCCCCTGGAGGAGGGCATGGCAACCCACTCCAAAATTCTTGCCTGGAGAACCCATGGACCTAAGAGAAGAATGAGGTGCAGAGGGTTTCCTTCTGCTCACAGTCATGGAATGTTAGCGGTGGAGTAGAAGAAGAATGGAGTGAGACATCTTTGCCCAAAATTTTTGAGTCCTTCATTAACTCCCACTCCAAGGCAGGGGAATTTGGAGGTAGGTGAAGGTAAAGGAGAAGGCAATGGCATCCCACTCCAGTACTCTTGCCTGGAAAATCCCATGGACAGAGGAGTCTGGTGGGCTGCAGTCCATGGGTCACTAAGAATCAGACACGACTGAGTGACTTCACTTTCACTTTTCACTTTCATGCACTGGAGGAGGAAATGGCAACCCACTCCAGTGTTCTTGCCTAGAGAATCCCAGGGACGGGGGAGCCTGGTGGGCTGCCGTCTATGGGGTCGCACAGAGTCAGACATGACTGAAGTGACTTAGCAGCAGCAACAGCAGAAGGTAAAAGGAAGGAAGGAAGAGCTGAAAGCAAAAGAATGTGGGTGTCAGAAGATCATTACTGTAGGTACAGCCACCCAGTCTTCTAGGAGCAAAGAAGGAAAGGACACAATCCAAGTCCCGTACAAAAGCCCATTGCATGAAATAAGGTCTGTTGTTCTCTCCAAGTGATGGCCTAACCACACTGTCCTGCTGGCGTGGTGCTGGGAATGACAAGGTGGTACCTAAGGTCTCCGCTGGGAAAACGGAATCTATCTCTAGCTGATGCAACCACATTCTAATTTATAGGTCTTGTTTCTCTTCCCGGCTCCTCCCTCCCCCAGGTTATCGATAGACTGTGGCTCCCATAAATGGTTCTCCTCACCCCATACAGAGCTGTCTTTCCTTACCCTGACATCCATTCAGCAACACTTAAGCATCTAGGACCTGAAGAGACATTGCTAGTAAAAGGGTCAGATGGGTTCATTCATAGAGAACTTTTAAAGACCTACTTTGCCAACAAAGGTCCGTCTAGTCAAGGCTATGGTTTTTCCAGTGGTCATGCATGGATGTGAGAGTTAGACTGTGAAGAAAGCTGAGCCCTGAAGAATTGATGCTTTTGAACTGTGGTGTTGGAGAAGACTCTTGAGAGTCCCTTGGAGTGCAAGGAGATCCAACCAGTCTATTCTGAAGGAGATCAGCCCTGGAATTTCTTTGGAAGGAATGATGCTAAAGCTGAAACTCCAATACTTTGTCCACCTCATGAGAAGAGTTGACTCATTGGAAAAGACTCTGATGCTGGGAGGGATTGGGGGCAGGAGGAGAAGGGGACGACAGAGGATGAGATGGCTGGATGGCATCACTGACTCGATGGACGTGAATCTGAGTGAACTCCGGGAGTTGGTGATAGACAGGGAGGCCTGGCGTGCTGCGATTCGTGGGGTTGCAAAGAGTCAGACACGACTAAGCAACTGAACTGAACTGAACTGAAGATGAAATGATGGAAATAGAAGCCAATAGAAAATGAATGGCAAGTGATCCCTGAACTATTAAACCCAATAGCTCCAAATTCAAAACATTCCCCTCACTTATCAATTTTGGCCCCCCAATTCAACTATTTGGAAATTTAGCTTCTAGTGAATAAAAGAAAGAGAGTAATGTGCTCCAAGCAAGATCTATTAACCCATAACTCCTTACCTCTGGTAGAAGTTTATACTATGGGATATAGTAATATTAGCAAAAGAAAGTTTTTGTCTTTACATTTATTTATGCCTTTTGGTTTCACAGCTGCTCCACGCTGAGAACTTGCAAGTCCCAAGCTCAGTCCTACAAAGGACAGAACAATTTAAAGTTTTAAATTCTTCTGGATGATATGAGAAATGATGACTCCATAATTCTGACCACCAAGCACTCTGCCAGGATGAAGCCAGGACCTAGCAGAGATGGGAAAGCGGAGTGTTCAAAATACATGAAGAGGGCTTTGGGGTAGAGAAAACAAAGGAAGGAAAACAGAGATGGCAAGGATGCTATAAAGCAAATGGAGGGGCTCCTAATATCTGCCACCTAGGCTCTTAGAAAAATTGCCCTATGTATATATGGGTATATTCAGATATATATGCATGAGGCACATATATATATAGTAAGTCCCCTACATACTAAGATTCAAGTTGTAAACTTTCAAACATGTGAGCGTCAATGTCAGGCATGAGTGAAATTGCAGCATGCCCTCCATCTACTATTGCTAATGATCCTTCAGCCCTACCATCTCCCAGCTCCTCTCCCTCCTCCAGCCAGTAACTCGTCTCACCTGTTCACTCCATGCTAGCCCTTGGACACCAGCTATTGTACTGTACTATCGTACTTTTCAAGATACTCTACTGTAAAATTTTTAAAGTTTTCTTTATTTTTTTTTATGTTGTTTGTTTTTATGTATTATTTGTGTGAAAAATATTATAAACTTATTACAAAACAGTAATATATAGCCAATTGTGTTAGTTGGGTACCTAGGCTTACTTTGTTGGTATGTATGTTCATTGCTCAGTCATGTCTGACTCTTTGCTATCCCATTGACTGCAGTCCGCCAGGCTCCTCTGTCCATGGAATTCTCCAGGCAAGAATACTAGAGTGGGTTGCGATTCCCTTATCCAGGGGATCTTTCTGGCCCAGGGATTGAACCTGGGTCTCCTGCATTGCAGGCAGATTCTTTACCATCTTAGCAACCAGGGAAGCCCAAGGGGACCCTGTGGCTGCATTGGCCAGGAAATGAACTCAGCCCTCCTGAGCAGCAGGTGAGAATTCTACCGCTGAATCACCTATGCACTTTTCCTGGACTTATGAACAAACTGGACTTAAGAACTTGCTTTTGGAACATAAATTGTTCATTTGTACGGGCCTTACTGTGTGTGTGCATATATATTATATACATATAATATACATTTATATATATAGAGAGAGAGCTTGGCAAAATGTAGTCACTAAATAGATGGGCTCCTGTTATTTCATCATCATTACTGCAACGACAGTTAATATGTACAAGTGGCCAGTGTTCTTGGAGATAGCCCAGTCCATACTGCCACACTGGGCTATCATTGTCTTTCTCCCCACCCTCTCTGTCTTCCCTCCTCCATAGAGAACGCATGATCTACAGCTCATATATTCTGAAACTGAAATAAGACAGGAACCCTTACACCTCTGCCTCTGGGACCTTTCTTATGTAAAATGATTTTTCTTGGGATGTCCTACCTGAAGCATCAATATTATATTTTTCAGTCTAGACAGATAGTTAACTCTTATTAAGGCTCTGCCTACCTTTTAGTTTGGGGTTTTCATGACTGAAACACAATCAAACCCACAGTGAGTCCTTAGTCCATCAAATTGTCAACAACACCTCCACAAGGGCTGGGAACATAGAAAATATTGTGCCAATGCTGGTCTGTAAAGAGGGCTGCCTTTATTAGTAACATCTGGCGCGGTTTGTCAGAACACTCTGGCCATGTGGCCATGCACATACTCACTCTGATAAATGAGGGCTAGCATGGCTGTGGGCACGCACAGGCTCACCACTCCCCACAAAAACCATTCCAGCCTTCCATCCAGTAGCTTTCCTCATAAGTTTGTCTTTTTTCTCTAATTTCAACCACATGTCTTTCTAAGTTTGAAGCAGCCTATTTCCCTACAAACCCTACATTTTTGGCAAAACCCCAAGACTCTGGAAGGTAAGGATTTCAGGATCCTGCTTTCATTCTCTGAGCACTGTTCTCCACCCCACCCTCATCTTCTTATCTCATCCACCCAAACAGCCACAGACCATGGACCTGCCTCCTTCCACTATTTCCTTACAGAAAAGAGGAGGAAAGAGAGAGTAGGGGCTACATGTTCTCTGTTACACTGTTAACCAGAGTGCCAAGCAAGATACCCTAGGAGCACTCAAGCCTTAAAAGAATGTACAAATGAGTTAACGGTCACTCTAATGTCTAAATGCATGAATCACCTTCTCTTGAGGAAATAAATTGCTCCCCAGAATCACCAACTCAATGGACATGAGTTTGGGTAAACTCCAGGAGTTGGTGTTAGACAGGGAGACCTGGCATGCTGCGGTCCATGGGGTTGGAAAGAGTCAGACACGACTGAGCGACTGAACTGGACTGAAGTCCCCAAATCCCATGCACTCGATGAATTGTATCATTCTGAAATTGAAGATGGGTCCCTAGTATTGGGGCACAGCATTAAGATAAGAGCAGACCCATGAAAAGTGAGAAACCAAGTCTTTAAAAAAAACTCTTTACATTCCTTTTATTCTTTATACATATGTTACAATACTTTATTTTGGAAACTGCTGATTATCTCTTTTTTTTGCAATTTTGCTTAATCCATTGCCTCTAAACTGTTGTCAATTTTTTAAGATGACTCTTCCTTCACTAGCAGGGCTACTAACATCCTTAGAAAAAAACAAACCATGTGTGCCTTCAAGATTGTAGCCATTGATTAATATTACTGCTTTGTTTACAGAATGACAGCAAGTGTTTACTGAGCCCCATCTTTGCGGCAAACACTGACTCTAGGCACTGAGAATTCAGCAGTGAAAAAAAGCTGATACTAAAAAAAAAAAAAAAAAAGAAAGCTGACATCAGTTTCACTCTTAGGAGATTTAGTCTCTCAGATCAAATCAAATCAGATCAGTCGCTCAGTCGTGTCCGACTCTTTGCGACCCCATGAATCGCAGCACGCCAGGCCTCCCTGTCCATCACCAACTCCTGGAGTTCACTCAGACTCACGTCCATCGAGTCAGTGATGCCATCCAGCCATCTCATCCTCTGTCGTCCCCTTCTCCTCCTGCCCCCAATCCCTCCCAGCATCAGAGTCTTTTCCAATGAGTCAACTCTTCTCATGAGGTGGCCAAAGTACTGGAGTTTCAGCTTCAGCATCATTCCCTCCAAAGAAATCCCAGGGCTGATCTCCTTCAGAATGGACTGGTTGGATCTCCTTGCAGTCCAAGGGATTCTCAAGAGTCTTCTCCAACACCACAGTTCAAAAGCATCAATTCTTCGGCACTCAGCTTTCTTCACAGTGCAATTCTCACATCCATACATGACCACAGGAAAAACCATAGCCTTGACTAGACGAACCTTTGTTGGCAAAGTAATGTCTCTGCTTTTGAATATGCTATCTAGTTTGGTCATAACTTTCCTTCTAAGGAGTAAGTGTGTTTTAATTTCATGGCTGCAGTCACCATCTGCAATGATTTGGAGCCCAGAAAAATGAAGTCTGACACTGTTTCCACTGTTCCCCATCTATTTCCCATGAAGTGATGGGACCAGATGCCATGATCTTCGTTTTCTGAATGTTGAGCTTTAAGCCAACTTTTTCACTCTCCACTTTCACTTTCATCAAAAGGCTTTTTAGCTCCTGTTCACTTTCTGCCATAAGGGTGGTGTCATCTGCATATCTGAGGTTATTGATATTTCTCCCGGCAATCTTGATTCCAGCTTGTGTTTCTTCCAGTCCAGCGTTTCTCATGATGTACTCTGCATAGAAGTTAAATAAACAGGGTGACAATATACAGCCTTGACGTACTCCTTTTCCTTTTTGGTCTCTAGTAATGGGAAAACAGTAAACAGTGACTATATGATGTAATAATATGTCAGATGATGGTATTTATTAGTAGGGAAAAAGGAAATGGGGGAGTGGAGTAAGAAAAGTCTTTAAGAAGAGTGCTTAGAAACAGTATCCTTGACAAGATGACGTTTAAAAAGAGACTTGACGGAAGTGAGAGAGTGAGCCACAGGGAAACCTGGAGGAGGAGCATTCTGGGCAGAGGGAGCAGCAAGCACGAAGACCCTGAGACAGGGCTGCGTTGGCCTGCTAGGGAAACCACAGAAAGGCCAGTGTGGCTGACCAGCTGGTAGGCTTTTAAAAGAACTTTTACTTTTATTCCAAGATAGAAGGCCATTGGCAGAAGAGTGATGTGATCTGATTTGTGCTTTTAAAAGAATTCTCCTAGCTTCCTTAAAAAACTAAACTAGAGCTAACCCATGGCCCTGCGATCCCACTCCTGGGCACATATCCAGAGAAAAACATGGTCCTAAAGGATTCATACACCCCAATGTCCACTGCAGTGCTATTTACAATAGCTAAAACATGGAAGCAACCTAAATGTCCATCAACAGAGAACTGGATAAAGAAGATGTGGTACATAGATACAATGGAATATTACTCAGCCATTAAAAAGAATGAAATAATGCCATTTACAGCAACACGGATGGACCTAGAGATTGTCATATTGAGTGAAGTAAGTCAAAGAAGAGAAATATCATATGATACTGCTTATATGCAGAAGCTAAAAAGAAATGATGTAATGCAAATGAAGTGAAGTGAAGTGAAGTCACTCAGTCGTGTCCGACTCTGCGACCCCATGGACTGTAGCCTACAAGGCTCCCTCTGTCCATGGCATTTTCCAGGCAAGAGTACTGGAGTGGGTTGCCATTTATTTGCAAAACAGAGGCAGACACACAGACTTAGAGCATAAACTTATGGTTACCTGGGGGGAAGAGTCAGGAGGATAGTTAGGAGTTTGGGATTGACATGTATACACTGCTATATTTAAAAAGGATAACCAACAAGGACCTGCTGTATAATACAGAAAACTCTGCTCAATGTCATGTGGCAGTCCGGCTTGGAGGGGAGTTTGAGGAGGAAGAGCTACATATGTATGTGTGGCTAGGTAGCTCTTCAGTGCTCTGGAACTATCACAATATACTTAATCAGCTATCCTCCAATATAAAATAAAAAGTTTTCTAAAAAATAAAAAGATTCTCTTGGAAATAAAAAAAAGTAACCTGATAATAATCCAATGTTAATGTTATAAATTATTGCAGTATTATTATCTAGGAACTAGAATCTTGACTCCTAGTTTTCACTCTGAGTTAAGGGTTAATATACTGCTTAATTTTGCACATGAATCTCATAGTTTACTTCTGTTGTATAAAAAATAAAAATTAAATTACAAAAAATAAGAGGATTGTTCTGGTAACTAGTCTGACACTAGGGTATGGGGTTGTGTGTGCTCAGTCATGTTTAACTCTGCAGTCCCTGGATCGTAGCTTTCCAGGATCCTCAGTCTATGGAATTGTCCAAGCAAGAATACTGGAGTGGGTTGCCATTTCCTCCACCAGAGGATCTTCCTGAACCAAGAATCAAACCAGCATCTCCTGCATCTCCTGCATTGGCAGGCAGATTCTTTACCACTGAGGGCACCTCAGAAGCCCAGGGTATGAGGTGTGGGGGGCAAAAGCGAAAAAGCAGCAAGACCACAGATGACAGCCACATTAAGGAAACTGGGGCAAATTTGAAGGTAGAACTGGTAGGACTCGATGATGAATTGGTTATAGAATATGAAAGGAAGAGATTCAGTGAAGACACTAAGGATTTTATCTGAGAAAATGCACGAATAAAATTACCATTTACTAAGAACAGGAGACTCACCGGTGGGGAGGGGAGGAAACGAGTGCGAAGGGATGCTCAGGCATGAGGACTGAGACACGTTAAGTTTAGGATGTCCTGTGAACATCTGAGATTCAGTGCTGAACAGGCAGCTGAAACCAGAGCAAAGGTCAGTATTAGAGTATGTATTTGGTAACCCACAGTAGACAGACTATATTTAAAGCCATGAGGCTGGAGGGCTTCATGTAGGAAGTGAGTAGAGATAGAAAAGAGAAGAGGTCTGGGCGTCGCACCACAGGTTACTCTAGAGCTGCAAGACCATGATGATGAACCAGCAAAAGGGCAGGGCAAGGAACTGCAGGTGAATTAGGAAGTAAACAAGGAGAGTGCAGCACTCTGGAAGCCAGGGGACAGGAGGGGGATCATGGGTGTCAAAGGCTGCTGATAGGAAAGATAGATGAGGAACAGGGTGGGCCACTGGTCTTCACAACAGGGAAGTCATGGGCAACCTTAGCTAGAGCACTTCAGTAAAGAAGTGGAGACGAAAGGAATAGACTGGGATAGACACAAAAGGAGCAAAGGATACGGAAGATAGGGAGTAGGGACAAGAGTTCTAAGAAATGTTATTGTAATGGGAAATGGAGACAGAGTGACTGGAGAAGGATGTAAAATCAAGAGGATTTTTTTTTTTCTTCTGATTACGGGGGAAATCAGTGGATGTTTATCTGTGAATGGGAATCATTTGATAAAGAGGGATGATTTTGATGAGGCAAGAGAAAACAGTATTGTTGGGAGATTTTCTTAATTAACAAGAAGGGTGAGAATACAATTTCACAAGTGGAGAGTTTAGCCTTAGAAAGGAACAGGTCAAGCAGCTGATGGTAATACTCAGGTTCCATTCTGCCTGGTGCTCAGCTAAGTTTTCTATCTAAATGTACTGATCAGCTCAGAAAGAAGACTGCGTTCATTCACAACCTGATCTTGCATCTCTACCCTTTCGTTAATTTATTTATTCAACAGAGTTTAATTGAGCAGTTCCAGTGTATACAGTACAAAAATGAGGATACAAAGATGAACGAAGTATTTTCTATTTGGGGAAGTGTGTTTCTTGTCCCAAAGAAAATTACAATCTACTAGGTGACATTGGAACATGCCCCAAACACTGTAAACCTAGACAGTATATAATAAACTTCATAAAAAGAGATACAACCAAAAGCAAGGGTTTCAGGAAAAGAAAAATGTAGTGTCAAGTATGAATTATTGGAAAAGGTGACATTTGAAAAGGATTTTTCTTTACAAAGAATGAGGTAATGGTGTCCCAGACGATGTGCTAGCATAAGTATCAGCATTTAAATGTTAAAATCTGGGGAATGGAATCTGACTGTCCTCTGTGAAACCTATATCTCCCTCATTTGACTGCATCACTTTTTATTTTGTTTCTGTTTTTTTCACTGTTATAAGGATCAAGAGAGACAGACATTCTAGGGTAAGATCTGATACTAAATCTAGCTCTTTATGATATAAGGTATTGATTATTCAATGTCCCTCTTCAAATTCAAGTCTAGTTAAAAACAAAAAATACAAGAGACGTGATCTCTGTTCTTCTATAGATGAAAACAAACTTAAGTGTTGCCAAAGACACAACACAAATCCAAGATAGAGTTGGCTTAATGCCAGGGCCTTATCTACAAACGCACACATAGACATACACACACACACACACAGAATGCGTAATCGCTGGATGAGACCACTCTGCTTATTATTTCCTGATGTCATAGTCAAAAGTAGAGGGAAAAGGAGACCCTGTTTAATGTGATCTAAGAGTGTGATGAGACCAAGCTTTCTGAGAGTACATGCACTCAGCAAACTCTGACAGCCCCGTATGTGATGGTCATCATGCTGGGCTCTAGACAAATACAGTGGCCATGGATCAGAAAACAGGGCACTAAAGTGTTCCCTGATCCCTCTGCCACAGTTCACAATATGTCCTGATGGAACAGACTCAGAGTTGGGCAAAGATGTATGGATAACAGCTTCTCGGTTTTAATGGCAGTTATCAGGGATTTATAATGTTCCGATCACGTCCATATGTATTACTTCCTTTGACCCCATATGCCTTCAGTTTGGCTCAGCCCCCTTACCTGCCCCACTCAACAAAGGTATATTATAATCAAGCACTTGCTGGGTGAGGGCGGGGATATATACTCAAGGATATGGTAGTGAGAGAACCCTCCACAAACAGACAAGAAACTTTACGAAAATTTTCAGATGAACACTTCTAAATGAGTTGTTCATGAAAAATAATACAGCTGTACAGGAATGACTCAATGAATGTATCTCCATCGGCTGAAATTGCAATGAAGCAATTGTTGTTGGTTGGTTTTACATCAGGAAATGTCATTACCAATCCATCCTAAAGCCACCTATGGACACCCTCTGCCTCAAGGAATGCCCAATCCTTCTACCCAGAAGTTTCTATCCATCCATCTCTCCAATCCCAGATCACACACTTCCCAAGGTTCACCCACATTAATTTCCACTCCTGATACATGCTTTTATCTCTCATGCATGCAGCAGGAAACACTCAACAGCCAGGCCTCTAGGACAAAATGAAGAAAGAATAGGAATGCTCAAGCCAGCCTGGCACTCAGCCCTGCACAGAATCCTTGCAGTGTCTATGCATCCCACAGACATAATAGCAGAGACTGTGTGTGTGTGTGTGTGCCTGCATTTGAGGAAGGGTCAACCAGAAGCAACATTTACCCAGCCACCTTCTCAACATAAACAGGGCAGCCAAGTGCCCTTCATGTCCACGAAGCAGAGGCCCACCCCAGAGTGAAGGCAGCCACAGTTGAAATGGGTTTGAGGACCAAGTTATCACCCCTCCCAGGTATTGGTTTGCAGCGCAGAACCGATTTGAAAACGTGGCATCATCAGCAGTCTTGCCCGAGGAGAGACCAGGACCAGTGTAAAGCAAAGTAATAAATCAAGGCTCAGTTGCCCTGAGTGGGGAGCCCTGGCTAAACCAGACCAGGCAGCTGTGAGGCAGGATTGAGATGCATTGGCAGAGCTGTGACGGTGACCCCAGACTGAAATAATTGGGGTTGGGGGAGGTGCACGGTGGGTCAGACGGAGGGGCACCAGAAGACTATATGGGGGGACAAAGCTTTCAAAAGATCCGCCTGGACAATGACAGGCTTTGGTCAGAGTAATTATCTGCCATGTTCATACGTGCTAAATTCACTTCTAAAGAAGAAACAGGCGCTCACACAAATACACTGGCACAAAGGAAAGAAAACCCTTCCAGAGTAAGCAGAGCAAAAACAATAGACCCCAGAGGAAAAGGTGATGAAACTTAAAGAACTTCATTTCAAGGCAAACAGTGCCCTCTAGCGGCACAAGTGCTGGATGCAGATGAAGTGGAACAAAAGAGCTTCAGTTGAAGGCAGTCCGGGAGTGCTGGAGATGACCTGCTCAGGCTGCTCTTGAGACAGGGGTCTAGATTCAGGGCAGAGGGAGGGAAGTCCCAAACGGTTCCTCCTTCTGAATGAATGTCCATGTCACTCCGTGCTTTTCTCATAAGACTGACATAACTCCAGTCACTGAAAGGAGACATTTTTGACAAACACAAAGGGCCCAAATGTGCAGTTTAGGTGTATGGCAGGAGAAATGCGGACTTCTCATAGAAATCCCCCAAAAAAGGAAAATTCAGCGCAATGTGGGATGGGCGAGAAGGGGCAGAGGGACATTTTATATATACATATATATATGGATATTATATTTATACAGGGCATTATATATATATGGGACATTATATATATATATATAATATGTAAGGTTTCTATATATAAGGCATATATATATATATATATAAAACACACATATGTAGGCTTCCCTGACGTCTCAGTAAAGAAACTGCGCACAGCGTAGAGGACCCAGGTTTGATCCTGGGTTGGAAAGATCCCCTGGAGAAGGAAGTGCAACCCACTCCAGCATTCTTGCCTGGAGAATCCCATGGACAGAGTAGCCTGGTGGGCTACAGTCTGTAGGGTCGCAAAGAATCGGACACGACTGAGCACCTAACAGTCCCACTTCACTTTCATATATGAGACTATATCTTAGGGAAGTAGATCTTTCCTCTTTCAGTAAAGCTCCATCCAGAAGTTATCACGTTCCACAGACAAAGCGCTCCCCATAGGTCCCCTCATGAGCCCTTGAAAGTAAACGTGTCGGTAGCTCCGCTGCGTCCGACTGTGGCCCCACGAGCCACTGAGCCACTGTAAATCCTGCTTTTGTGAGTCCTAGTCGCATTCAGTTCCCCTCTGCCCTGGATCTGTCCTCTGCAGCATCTTCCTCATCTCTTCCTTCTCCTCTTCCACCACTTCACACAGATCCTCTTGCCAGCAGTGAAGCAGTGTGAAGGCCAAACATTTCCCAGCTAAACAAGTGTGGGTTCAAAATTCAAAACTATGAACGTCCACATGCAGGTGATCTGAGCTTCCTTTGTTTCCTCATCTTGAGACACGGCCGATAACAGACTTCTCATGGTGTCAGTGGGAGGAGTAAGTGACATACGGAGGGTCAGGTGTCAGCACGGTGTAGGGGACAGGGATGGTGTCCACCAAAACCACCCTTACCCTACCGCCGCTGAGTAACGCCAGACTCCCGATCTCAGTTCTCTCCTGAGATAGGGAGAGTATCTCGCAGGAGTCACTCCCAGGCTTCTTATCTCTATTTTCTTCCCCTCCAGTCCACACTGCACCCCCAATACTACCAGACACGAAATCACATCAGGCCATCCCTTTATTCCACCACTGGCACCTGAAGGGGGACTCCAAACTCCTGGGTTATCTAGTGCCCTCCTCAGTTTGTGCCCAAGTTGTCATCGCCTCGTGTCTCCCCACTGTTCAGCACTAACACTGGACTGCCCATCCGCTTATCACCCCAAACATCCTTTTTATGCCTTTTCCACAATGTCCCCATTCAGAGAGCCACTGTCACTGACCCCACTCCTCTCCGCTGTCCACTCCTATCTATCCTTCTAAGCCAGTCAAGTCCACCTCCTCTACTGAGTCTTCTCTGGTTATTCCTAGTCTATGGTGACCTCTGGACTCTTTGAGCTCCTATAGCACATTGTATCAATTCTTTTAACCTTACCAGTACTAAAATAAATACAGCAAACTGCATAAAAATGATGCACACTTGCAAGTATTGACATGTAAAGTCTTCTCTGATGTAGTGATGACAAAGTGTAAAAACAGTATGCATTTTCCGTGCCACTTCCTGGAAGAGAAACCAGCAGGACCCTGAGGTGGGGACACGCTGAATGCTGGGAAATCAAGATATGCAAAGTCCAGGGGATTCAGAAGAGCGGGATGCTAGCTGTCAGGGAAAATCAGCAAGGCCTAGGGAGGGGAAACACCCTGGAGCCAAATGGGAAGGATGAGCAGGTGTCTACAAGATGGAGGAGAAAGATTCAGGCACTCTTAGCGGAGAAAGAAGCACATGCAAAATCAGAGGCATTCAAGTGCTTGTCTTGTTTGGGCAGTGGCAGGTAGCTTTGTGTGGACAAAGAATAGCATACAAGTCACAGAGGCAGAAGATAAGGCTACTAAGAAGGCCTTGGGTCTTGCTGTGAAGATCCTTGTGTGATGTGTGATGAGATTGGAAATTCATTCTTTATATAATACGCAACCACAGAGAGTTTTAAGTATGGGCATCATATAAACACATACTGGTATTGTTCTTTAATTATTTCATCATATCTATAATAATTTTTCAGTGTCTAAGGACCATATCTTGGTCCCCCAGACCCTATAGAGTTTAAGTTTCAAGGAGAGTGAAAAAGCTGGCTTAAAAGTCAACATTCAAAACAAAGATCATGGCATCCGGTCCCGTTAATTCATACAAATAGTTGGGGAAAAAGTGGAAACAGTGTCACATTTCATTTTCTTGAGCTCCAAAATCAATGTGGGCAGTAACTACAGCCAGAAAATTAAAAGACACTTGCTCCTTGGAAGAATAGCTATGGCAAACCTAGACGGTGCATTAAAAAGCAGACATCACTTTGCCCACAAAGGTCCGTGTAGTCAAAGCTCTGGTTTTTCCAGTGGTCTTGTACTTCATCTTCCTCTCCCCTTTCTATCCCAGCCCTCACAGCTGGCTTCCCATTGGCAGACCTTCCACAGGCAAAGCCCACCACCCGCCGCAGCTGCTTTTGTGGATGTGCTAGAGAGATATCTGTTTGGCCCAGAGAGTATCCACATGGCTCCTGGTGATAACACCTCAATCAGGAGAAAAGAAAAATGGTTTTCTGTTGATGGCACTGTGTAAAGCCGGCTGAGCTACTTGGCACAATCTCTGCAGCTGTGTATTCGTGATGCTATATTTAAGCCAAAAAAAAAAAAAAAATCCCTAACCTGTGAATGATAGAATCAATACAGGCTGGAATTTGGTTGACCAAGTGTTTATTTCCTTGTCCCTGATAAATACTCCTCTGCAATGGAGGGAAATGACCCCCCACCCCCGGGGTAAAAGTTTAAACCCCCACTGGGCAGAAAAACAGGGACAGATTCTACTGCATGTGATGCCACTTGGCTGAGTTTCCCAACTGCATAAATGATTTCTGTGGCCACTCTTCTCAATGAATGGAAGGGAAACAGAAGTGCCAGCTCACAATCTAGGCAAGGAACAGGTGATGGGGCAAGCGTGTATGGGGTGAGGGGTTTGGAAGAGTGGAACTATTCAATAGAAGGTAGATTTCAATGAAAGATGGAACTCACCATGCTGATGCAGTCAGAAAGACACCTGCCTGGCTCAGAATACCACCTGCTCCTCCAAATGCCCATACTTCCAGCAGCTGCCCTCTAAGTCAACCAAGTCTGTATATTTTCCCTTCCTTCCTTGGAGCCGTGTTTTACCCTGGATGACATACTTAAGGGTGAAGGCTTTAGACCATCCAAGAAAGGCAGGAGGAGGTTGATTATGTTTTCTTCCTTGTTTAATTTTTAAAGGCACGTTGAGGAGAACACCAGAGATTGAACCTGAGTTTGATAGATTAAGTCAGGCTACTACTTACGTCTGGTGTGTGTGTGTGTGTGTGTTAGTCGTTCAGTTGTGACTGAGTCTCATGACTCTATGGATTGTGTAGCCCACCAGGTTCCACTGTCCATGGAATTCTCCAGGCAAGAATACTGGAGTGGGCTGCAATTTCCTCCTCCAGGGGATCTTCCCTATCCAGGGATAAAACTCATGTCCCCTGTGGCTCCTGCATTGGTAGGCAGATTCTTTACCACTGATCCACCTGGGAAACCTATATCTGTTACTCAATCTTGTAAAAATCAGGGTAAGACTGGGTAGACTTAAGATGGTCCTGGGCCAGGGAACTCAGGAATGTCTCACTGCTCTTTAAAAACAGAGACATGCTCACTTTGGAGTCCTGAGAGAAAGTGTACAATGAACCAATAAGTTTGGCTTGCAAATCCAATGCTGTGGATGCTGGGAGGTCAAGTAGGACTTCTCCCTGATTCTGACTACTATGAATAGTTTCAGATGGAAACAGGCTGTGAAGACTCTTTACTTCTCCCAATTCTCAAGTCCCGGTGTCTGATTTCTCCACCGTGCAGAACCGTGGAAAGAAGAATGAAACAAGCAAGAGAAATGAATGAGCAGCCCTGCTCTGTGTGAACACAGGACAATGAGAGACAGAGAACAAGAGAGATAAAGGAGAAAAGGGAATATTTCATAGATAGTGACTCCACAAGTAGGGACTAATCAGGGCTCTACAAGATATTGAATGTAGTTCTCAATACTGTACAATAGGCCTTTGCTGTTTATTTTATACATAGGAGTGTGTATCCTTTTTTTGAGCCCCTTTCTATTCTGCTATGCAAATATATATGCTTTGTGTTAAGATTTCCAGAAAACTTTAGATTGTTAGAACTGAAAAGGAACTCAAAGATCACTTAGTGGGCCAACCATTTTTACAAAATGTGAGACCTGCCCATGGTCACACAGCTAGCAGTAGAATGGCAGGTACAGTCTGGGCTTTCTCCCCACAGCTAGCACTTCCCTCGATCCCCTCCTGCCACAGATGACGTCATTTTGTGAACTTGGTTGCTTTCAGTTTTCCCCCAATATTGAGGCACTCCGTTCATATTTCAGAAAGAGAATGTCTTAACTATCCAAGGGTGTTAAACAGCTTTTCACATCTCTAATACTGTGGGGTCACTCGGAATGGATTTGGGAATAAATGATCAAATTTTGGTTCAATGAGTTCTCTCTGGACTAAATATACCAAGTCTCTGCTGGGACTCAAATTGTAACATGTATTAATGAGTGAAAAGATGCAGTTTTACTATGGATATGCTCCCAGGCTCCCCACGTTCTACAAACAAAAGTTCATGCGGCTGTTATAATCAGTTTGAAACTCAAAAAAAAAAAAAAAATTAGGCCACTGATTCCAAATAGACCCTATGGGGGTCTATCCTCTCAGCAAGCGTGTGGATGAGCAGTATTTAGCAGAAAGGTTGGAGCGGGCAGAGACCTGGTGGGAAAGTGTAGACCTGGTCCCTGAAGTCTACGCTTTGAAAAGGTTTCACTTAGCACTTAATTGTAAAACAAACAAATCCTCCCCTTGTTCCAATTGAGGAGCTAAGTGGGTAAGATTTGCACATAAGGAAAGAGAAAAGGGGCCACCCAGCAGGAACCCTTTTCCTTTGCACAGAATCCAGGCTGCACTTTGTGAGTTTCCACCATTCCTAGCACAAGTCAGAGCCTCGTGGACATCAAGCTGTACCAGATGTGTTCATTACAACACAGAATGATCTCTTTCAAACTCAGAGGTTTTGACACAATTGGGTGGGTTTATCAGACAAATAATATGTTGAGTAGGTGCAGAGATTTACAATACTCTTCTAAAAAATTCTTCCTGGATTTGCACTCTTTATATAGGCAAAAGTCAGGACCACAGCATGCTCTGCTGTGACTTTTTAGTTGACTTACTTAATTCCTTTGGCAAGGATATCCCCAGAGGAGGATGGACCCTAGAACAATTACTAGCAGGGTCAGGGAGTGGAGAAATCATTCTAACACCTTCACTCGTTCCTCAACTTTATCTGAAAAACTTAGGTGACTCCAAAAAAAGAAGACCTCAAGATAACTTTGAAGGGAAAAGAGAAAGAAAAGAAAAACTACTATTCTCTTGGAGACTAGAAAATTAAGATTATAAAATCATACCAACTTGGTCTTAGTGACTGATACAAGGTTCATGTATTCATTCAGAAAATATTTATGAACACCTGTGTATGTTAAGTAATCACTAGGAGTATACTGGTGACCAATCCTCTGGCATTTATTACCTAGTGGGTGAAGCAAACAATATGGAATAAACTGGACTTGTCTATATAATCATAAACATCAAACTTTCAGCAGCTCTAAATGAATATTTCAAATTCAATATCTGTAAGCTATTCTCCATCTTGTAGCTACACTGTCTGGAACATGTAACCTCCAAACCATTAAAGAAGGACAGGAGAATTGAAGAATGTGTGAGAAGTTGTCAAGGGCCAGGCAGAGAAGTGCTTAAAATCTGCTTGCACTTCACTAGACAAAACCCAAGCACTGGCCACTTTATAGCTTCTAGTTGTCATTATTGTTTGGTTGCTAAGTCCTGTCTGACTCTTTTGCAACCCCCCATAGGCTCCACTGTCCATGGGATTTTCCAGGCAAGAATACCGGAGTGAGTTGGCATTCCCTTCTCCAGGGTATCTTCCCAATCTTGGGAGCTACCCTATGGCTCCTGCATTGGCAGGTGGATTCTTTGCCACTGAGCCACCAGGGAAGCCCATAGCCTCCAGAGAACCTAGGAAATGTAGAAGTGCACACGGTTATTTGTTGAGCACTATCAGTCTCTGGCATGCATAACTACAGATTCTAAGACTTCTCAGGTAGTAGAATCCCTGCCTGTTCCAAAAATGAACTTAGGAAGTAACTGGCTTCAAAACCCTTACCATCCTAGCAGTAGTGGAAAGGAAATGTGACTTAGTTTAACACACTTCCAAGTGCACCCACTCTTCTGTGTTTAGACACAGTTACCAGGCACTTCCCCTGATCCATACACACTTTCCGTCAGGCCATTCTCATGGATCCATTTATTCATGGCTCTTCTCTCATTATTTGGGTTCTCTTCTCTGACCCTTTGCAATCTGTCTCCAGTACCTACGAGATCTGCAGATTCCTTGCAAATGTGTGACCATAGCACGCATTTACTGAGCCTGAATTAGACACTCTTTTGAGAAATTAGAACATTTTTCTCTTTCCCTCCTGCACCTTAGCAGGCTTATTGCTGCCTCTCTGCTCACACTGGAACCCCAACCTGGAATGATCCCTCTTCCTCATCAGCTATCTAAAACCCTTCTTCTATGGCCCTACTAAAATCCTACCACTTAAATGAAGTTTCTGGATTTCATAAATGCTAACTTACATCATCATTTTTTTATTCAGTTTCAGGCTTTTCTTCTTTAAAAGGACTTGAATAAAGAAGGCAAGCCAGGATTTATCTCTTAGTTCCCACTGTTGCCTCATGTGAATTCATGGAGGAAAAAGCACTCTTGGGTCCACTGAGCCTTTTCTTGTAGGTGGCTGTTGAGGATGAGCGGTGTCCACAACTTTGCCTTGAAGACAGGACTCCAAAACAAAGACAGAGGCAATAGTTGAAGGAAAAATATGAAAGACTGGTATCTCTGGGTCTGTTAGAACTGGGTGCAGACTCTGACTTTACTCTTCTATAGTTGAGTGGCATAAATAAATTACCTCCTTTTACTGAGCCCTAGATGGCTCAATTTAAAAAATACAATAACAACATTTGCCTTTCTATGGAGTGGTGAGGATTGAAGGTCATATCTGTGAAGTTCTCAGCACTTTTCTAAGTAAAAAGTAAAAAAAAAAAAAAATGGTGGTATTGCCCTGTCAGTTTCTCTCATATTCCCTATCTACTTACTCTTAACCAAAGGTTTCTACCTTTCTCTTTTTATGTATCTCTCTAGTTCTCCCTATGATGAACATCAATCTTCTCTCTCTCTCTCTCTGTCTCTCACTTCCCTAAGGAAATGCCTCTGAGTGGCTTAGTCATGCAATATAAAGCAGTCCTACTGCAAAGAGTTGTTTTGCTAGGATACAACAAAGGTCCCTGGTCTGTCAGCAACCATTTCCAGCTTAGACTCAGTTTCCTGTCCAATCATCTGTGGGCCCTCAGGTCAGGGTGGCATGGCCCAAAACTCAGTGGCCCATGCATAAGGAATTACCTACCCCTCTTTTTTACAGAATGATTATGTGACTAGCAGTTACAGAGTTATTGACAATCAATAAACAAAAAATTGAATGTGATGATCTTTCATTGAGTACACCATCCTTGTTGAAATACCTGAGGAACCAAAAACTAGAAGAGCAGGCTTTCTCAAACCTTAACAGGCATATGAATCACCTAGGGTTCCTATTTACTCTGCAGATTCTAATGCATCAGGTCTAGGGCAGAGCCTGAATTTACAGTAAGTTCCCAGGAGGTGCCATTGCTTCCGGTCCATGGCTCACTCTTTGGGTAGCAAGATAAGAGAGAATCAAATGACTGGCTCTGTCTACATCCTTCCCTAATGCTCTCATTCTGTGATAGCGGCAACATGTAGGTGATATAGTAATGCTATTGACAAGTTCTCTTGGAGAAGAGAGTACGGAATACCAAACAAAATTTTGTTTATGGCTTAAGCAGCAAACTGGACACAGCACAATGGACTGGTTCAAAACTGGGAAAGGAGTGCATCAAGGCTGTACATTGTTGCCCTGCTTATTTAACTTATATGCAAAGTATATCATAGGAAATGCTGGACTGGATGAGTCACAGGCTAGAATCTAGATTGCTGGGAGAAATATCAATAACCTCAGACATGCAGATGACATCACCCTAATGGAAGAAAATGAAGAGGAACAAAAGAGCCTCTTGATGAAAGTGAAAGAGGAGAGTGAAAAAGTTGGCTTAAAGCTCAACATTCAGAAAACTGGCTTAAAACTCAACATTTAAAAAACAAAGATCATGGCATCCAGTCCCATTACTTCATGACAAATAGATGGGGTAAAAAAGGAAACAGTGACAAACTTTATTTTCTTGGGCTCCAAAATCACTATGGATGGACACTGTAGCCATGAAATTAAAAGATGCTTGCTCCTTGGAAGGAAAGCTATGACAAACCTAGACAGTGGATTAAAAAGCAGAGACATCACTTTGCGGACAAAGATCCATATAGTGAAAGCTATGGTTTTCCAGTAGCCATGTACTGATGTGAGAATTGGACCATAAAAAAGCTTGAGCACCAAAGAATTGATGCTTTCAAACTGTGCTGCTGGAGAAGACTCTTAAGAGTCCTTTGAACTGCATGGAGATAAAACCAGTCCATCCTAAAGGAAATCAACCCTGAGCATTCATTGGAAGGATTGATGCTGAAGCTCAAGCTCCAATACTTTGGCCACCTGATGCAAAGAGTCACCTCATTGGAAAAGACTCTGATACTGGGAAAGATTGAAAGAGGACAGAAGGAGAAGGGGGCAATAGAGGATGAGATGGTTGGATGGCATCATAGACTCGATGGATATGAGTTTGAGCAAACTCTAAGAGACAGTGAAGGACAGGAAAGTCTGGTGTGCTGCAGTCCATGGGGTCACAGAGAGTAGGACATGACTGAGTGAGCAACAAGAAGAAGCAGCAAAAATGCAAAGAGCTGTGTGAGGATATGGGGTGACCTGGCTTCCCTCAGTACTCACATGCAACTCTATTAACTTCTCAACGACTATGAATTCTTTAAAGGCAAGCACATCATCTTAGTAATGGTTTGTCTAATGTTTTGTTGTGTACATTGTACACTCTCAACTAATAATTTTTTAACGGAAGTCGATTTCTCTTTGTTATTCCCTAAAACATCTAGTGTACACAGCAGGAACTCAATAAGAGCTTGTTGAATGAATTAATAAAGATTCTAAGAAATAATGATTGTGGTCCTACATAGAGGAAAATATTATTCCTCATCAAAATCATCTCAGGAAGATCATCTCTTAGGGCTAGATGGGTACTAAGGGAAATAACACTGATGTTAGACCAAATACTTGGAAATGAGTAGGCCTCAGCTGATGATCCAAATTGGTTTGGGTACCATCTGGTGCTAGCACTGAAGCATTTTTCATGCTCACTAATAAAGAATTCAGGCTGGCTTTAGGGAGGACCGGGTCAAACCGGTGACTTCTATGGGTGGAGCACTAAAGTAACCTGCAGTGATTGCAAAGGGAGCTGCCTGCTTGGATCACTTTTTCCCTCTCCTATTGCCAGAAGCACGCATGCCCTATAAGAAAACAAATGCCAACTCCAGGGGAAGAGCCTGCATCCCGTGCTTTGTAAGGAACCCACCAGGGAGTACCTGACTGTGAGGCTGGAGCCTGAAAGGCTCCTTTCTCTGCACTTGGTTCATAAAAGAAGCCCCATGGCTTAAATCCACCAGCTCTGCAATCTCCGACAGCAGAGAGCAGCTCCGAGACCTGCAGACAGGCAGGGGCACAAACGAAAAAGAAACGCTGCCAATCCCAGGAACAAAAGCTTACTCGCATTGCTGCAGTTACAGAGGATGTAGCCTAGGAGTTTTGCTTTTGTGAGAAAAATTTAAAAAGAGTATTTGGAGTCTAGGATGGAGAGGACAAAACAGAATTCAAATCCTTCATAAGGAAAATCGGGAGAAACTGGAGGGTGGCACCAGAAGTGTGTTGATGGAGTCAACAAATGTCACATAACAAGATGGTCAGTGTGTACATTCTCCCTTCTTCAGACTGCCTCACGTGCTCTTTAAAATTAGACGCCCAAAGAAAATCTCGAAGAAAAACTATGTGAGCTTATTTTAGTCCCTCTAGTTTCGTTTTGCTTTCTTTCCTCTTTTCTTCTCTTTGGCTGTCTGGAATGGGCTAGGGTATGGAGATGCCTAAAGACAAAGATGTTGATAAGGAATGGGTTTGAAAATCATTCTCAAAGTTTACCTCCAAACTATATTTAGAGAGGTGGCCTTAACTAGCAAAAACTAGTATAAAAAAGGAAGAAAAAAAACTAACAGTTTTGATCACTTACCAAATGCCAGAAATCACTTACAGCATTTTACCTGTGTAAACTCAAGTATTTATGCAATTGACTCCTCCCTGGGTGAGCACCATTCTCATCATTGACATGTTAAAGGTGAGGAAGTTGTAAAACAAGAAGGTCAAGTAACCATGTCAAGGTCATTCAGAGAATAAACTATGAAGCCAGGGTTCAAAGCCAGTCAGTCTGGCTCCAGAGCCTGCCATAAACACTGTACCAGGGGCCTCTGAGAAGGAACATCACCACTGATCCATCACCATGGTGACTCCCTCCCATACAGCCCTCTCTAACAACTGGGTATACAGCCTGCCTTCTTCTGGCTTCAGTTTTGTCCCTGGAGACCACGTCTTAATCATTCACTTGTTACATGCATTGAAGTCAGTTCTCAGACAAATTGCACTGAAGCTCCGGGGACACCCCTGCTCTGGTATCTAAGTTCCTGTGCTCTTTCAACTCCCCCGCTCTAGCTCTCATTCAGCCCACTCTGCTCTCTTTCCTTCACAATCCTTATAGCCTATTTTCTGTACTGTATTTATATACTTTGTCATCTTCATTTCACTGCCTTAAATCTGTCATCTTATTCTCTAATTTTAGGTCAATATCTTTTATGAACTCGAGAGCAGGGACTGTGCATATACTTCATCTATATTTCTCCCATAGACTAGCAGAGCTTTGAGTGAATGAATGAGTGAAGTAAAAAAAATAATAATAATACCTTTTACTTTTCTTTCCCCTTATTCTCCTCATCCCAGCAAGTCAAAAACACAGGTCAAGTTTTAGGTGGCTAAGAAATCTTGGGACGGGTTGTGGCATATGCATTATGAAAACATCAGAGACCTGAGATCATCACCCAAATAACTGGGGCCTGAGACTGATCCCACTCCTTGTTTTCTGCTGAGACACTTCCCCATTCCTTCTCAGTTTGAGAACACTGACCTCAAGGGCTCAGTCAGGTGGATGTGACACTCTAGGTTTTCAGAAGAGAAAATGTCATATTTGCTGGAGAGGGAAGGAAGGAGGGAAAAGAATGCTTGAAACAAAGCTTCTGGACCAATATACCTAGTTGAGTATTCATGAAAATCAAAGAAAGTGGAAACACAGAAGCATATTTTAAATTGTTCGTTAAATCCCCTCTGGTTGTATTTCTCTAGGTTTCTGCCACAGTCCCTGGAAATCAGAGGATGCCCCAGTGTGCCTTCTAGCTTGGATATTCTGTTTTAACTTCAAAACCAGGAAAATATACCCATCGTTTTCCCTCTGTCCCCAGTCAGTCCCTTACCTGATGCATATATAGCCTTCCTTTTTGCTAGCCAGTACCCCCCCCAGCCAAGGGGGGTACAAAGAACATGAGTTCTGAAGTCAGTCTTTGATCCAAAACTCATTTTCATAATTTGTTAACTATGGGATCTTGGGCACATTATTTAATTTTTCTGAGTTGTCATGACAATGAAATGAATCATCACAGATAAGTACTTAGTACAGCTCATAACTTTTATATTTTGAGTAACATTCACAGTGTTCTCCACCGTTCTTCTCATTACTGATTTTGTTATTTCCTTAGGTTTTGGATTTTTTTTTTTCCTTTTTTAGACCTTCTGTTTGTAAGTCTTTGCAGTTTCCCCCTAACTCCTCATAACTATTTTTTTTTTCTAGATTCCAGCTCCAAGTTGAAAAAGAAGTGAAACAGAAAAGTTATGTCTTCAACTTGGATATTATAAATGGAAAAACACTGCAAATCCAGCCATGGACTGAGAGAGAATAAAAAGTTATTGAGATTCTGAAAGTCTGGAGGCACCATCTGAGAATAAAACTTGTAAAGAAATAAATAAGCGTTCTTTTTATTCAGAAGATATGTTTGCCTCAGGGATCGTAGCAGCCCTGAGCAGTTTTCAGGGATGGGCTCTGAAGCACTGTCCTATATAGGAAAGGAGGGGAGAAAAACCCCCTACTGCACTGTAAGTCAGGAGAGAGGAGCCCACATCTCTGACTGGATGTGAGAGTGCGTGTGTGCCAAGGTGCTTAAGTCGTATCTGATTCTATACAACCCAATGGACTGTTGCCCTCCAGTCTCTTCTGTCCATGGGATTCTCCAGGCAAAAGAACACTGGAGTGGTTTGCAATGCCCTCCTCCCAGTGATCTTCCCCACCCAGGGACTGAACCCGAGTCTCTTACAGTCTCCTGCGTTGGAGGGCAGATTCTTTACCACTAGCGCCACCTGGGAAACCCAAGCTGCTACTGCTCCTGCTAAGTCGCTTCAGTCGTGTCCGACTCTGTGCTACCCCAGAGACGGCAGCCCACAGGCTCCCCCGTCCCTGGGATTCCCCAGGCAAGAACACTGGAGTGGGTTGCCATGTCCTTCCCCAATGCATGAAAGTGAAAAATGAAAGTGAAGTCGCTCAGTCATGTCCGACTCTTCGCGACCCCATGGACTGCAGCCCACCAGGCTCTCCCGTCCATGGGATTTTCCAGCCAAGAGTACTGGAGTGGGGTGCCATTGCCTTCTCTGGGAAGCCCAAACGGGGCTCTCCTCAATTCAAATAGGCTCTCTCAGCCTTTTTACTTTGGCCAACATTCAGGCTCATATAAAACCCCTATGGAGGTTGTCACTGTTAACTTATGTGCGACTCCTTTATCATCCCATGGACAATACATTCCTCTGTCCATGGAATTTTCCAGGCAACAATACTGGAGTGGGTTGCCATTTCCTCCTCCAGGGCATCTTCCTGGTCCAAGGATCAAACCTGCATTTCCTGCAGGTACATATGGCTAATTTTATAGCATCTGGTTTCTGAAATCCTATAACCATGAAGGGCTCCTGAGAACTTAATTATGTTATGAGAGAACTATGTTTTTACTTTTGCTGCATTCTAGTAACAGAAAAAAGAATTATAAGAAGACAAGATGGTATTAGGCAAACCAGTTAACATGAGCTATCCTTCCAGGTTATGGTCTGGATTCAGCAACCACTCTGTTCAACTTCCTACATCTCTATGTTTGTAGTCTGAGGAATGAGAAATGCACGCTTAGCATATGAGGTGGAGGGAGATTTGTGCTCAGGGGATGGTAGTCCCCAAGGGAGTTTTCAAAGCTCAGTCATAATTGGACACAGAGAAGAACCAGTAGGGAAAGCTTTATGGAGACATAATTTTTGAGTTAGACCTTTAGGGATGAGCAGGATTGGTCAGGAGAAAATGTAAAGTAATCCAGTTATGAGTACCACAAAAGCCAAGCACAGATGGGAAAGTATAGAATGCATGTGTATGTGTGTGTGTGTGTGTGTGTGTGTGTGTGTGTGAACAGCTCAATATGAAGAAAACATAAAGAATAAAGGAAATAATGAATTTAAGAATATAAAAGACCAGAGAAAGTGAGCAAAGGAGCTCAGCATTTCAGATTAAGGAATTTGAACAGTGGGAAGACAGAGAACTGCTGATATGCTGCTCCACATGGGAACTGGTCTTCAAAGCATATAATTATTCATCACCATCCTTATACAGATGTTGAGTAGACTACATTTTCCACAGATCTCTTGCTTTTTCCCTCCATTTTATCATTGAAAAGGTGAATCATTGACACCAAAGTTGAAAGAGAACTCAAAGATTATCTAGTTCATGTTCCCATTTTATTGATAAGAAAACTGAGGCTTAGAAAACTTCACAGGGCCAATCAGTCAGTGGTGGTTCTATAGCTCAACTAGCACTCCAGGACTGCCTATGATGAAATGAATTCTTCATTTTCTCTTTTTTTCACTCCAGTTTTCTCATTAGCATTGTTAATGCCCTTTGGAAACATGCCTGTTTTGCAGTAGAGTGATGACTTTGCTAAGTAGCCGCCTCCTTTAAACCACTTTCCTCTTAAAGAGAAAAAGACTACTTGGCTTTCCTCCAACAACTCTTGGATTATTTAACCCAGTGGATTCCAGGAGATAATGTTAAGTCAGCACAATATGCATGCTAAAGCAAGTAAGAGTGAAGGAGCAGCCTACTCGTAAAATACTGATAACTGGGTAGAACGGGCTTCTGAACAAGTCTTTGAAAACAGACCAGGGGAAGTCGGTCCACGTTTCCTTGAGACTCAAGGTCAGAAAAATAATAATCTCAGTGTTTCACACGGCTCAGTGTTTCACAAGGCCAAAATCAAGGTGTCAACAGGGCTGCATTCTCATCCTAATTCAAGCTCATTTAGGTTGTTAGCAGAATTCAGTTACTTATGGCTGTAGAACTGCAGTCTCCCCTCTCTTTTTGTTTCTTCATGGGAGACCTCACTCAGCCCTTAGAAACTGCCCCTTGGTCCCCTCTATGTGGCCACGGTCAGGCTACAGTGTGGCTTTTGCTTTTTTCCAGGCCCTCAGGAGTGCTGCCTCCTGCCTCTTTTTTAAGGGCTTATCTGACTAGGTCACATTCATCAAAGATAATCTTTCGTTTCATTGACTCAAAGTCAAATGATTAAGGACTTTTAATTATATATATACACAATTCTTTTTGTTGATATAATGTAACATAATTAAGGAAGTGATATCACATCATATTTACAGACCCCGCTCACACTCACAAGAAGCTATACAGAGCAGGCACACCAGAGGGCAGGGATCTGGAGGGCCATCTCAGAATTCTGTCTGTACCAAGTGTATAAATCCTTACTCCCTTCCAGTCCATGAGTCACTTCAGGACAGGGACCAGAATTTAAACTGATTAAACTGGTTAAATTATGAAAGAAAGAATTAATTGAAATTAGTTTCCCCAAGTTTATAAATAAATGTCTTTAGGAGCCTGGTGGGCTGCCATCTATGGGGTCGCACAGAGTCAGACACAACTGAAGTGACTTAGCAGCAGCAGCAGCATGCTGAGAGACTTTGTCACTAACTAAAATTAAGCATTGATTTCCGTGAACAAATGGCAGTTTGTAACAAAAATCTGGGCACAGTTCAGGAGTAAAATTTCATAAAATTAGTATAATAACAAATTCCTTCTGAAAGCTAGCCTCATCATTAAGTATTCATTGGAAGCCAACATGCTAGTCTCTTTGAGAGTGAAAGTGAAGTCACTCAGTCGTGTCCAACTCTTTGTGACCCCATGAACTGTAGCCTACCAGGCTCCTCCATCCGTGGGATTCTCCAGGCAAGAATACTGGAGTGGGTTGCCATTTCCTTCTCCATGGGATCTTCCCAACCCAGGGATCGAACCTGGGTCTCCCACATTGCGGGCAGATGCTTTAACTTTTGAGCCACCAGGGAAGCTTTTTAGTAAGCTAGTCTCTTTAGGAGAGTCCAAACCAAAAGAATACCAGATATCCTCTTTTTTCTCAAGAAGCTTTAAACATAGTACGGAAGACAGCTCTAAAACACATGAAGTAATATTAAATAGCACAAGTAATATCAAATAACACAAGTTCATATTATATCTAAACTGAGAGGTATAGACAAATACTGCAAAAGCTTTAAAAAGTAGGTGACCAAGATTGGCTATGGTAGGAAGAGAAGTTTCTAATTTACATCAGCTCTTAAAAGGAAAGCAGGAATATATGATTTGATCTGTTAGACAAGAGAGCTGTTGAAAGTTTTGAACTGACATGAAGCAATGAAAGTTGTACATAAGGAAAATGAATGTGAAAAGGGTTTGTTTGATGGACTGAAGGAGAAGAGGCTGTAGTTGTTCAGATTACCTAGAAAACTAACATAATAATTCAGATTTGAGGTGATAGGAGCCAGGCTCCTATCCATGGTCTATATCATGAGATAGGATTAGATGGATAATGTAACAAAAGAACATTTAAATGAGAGTATAACAGGACTTAGTCTTTGACCTGATACAGGGAATAAAATAGAGTTTAAATCTACAATTTTTAATTTAGGTGGGTGTGGCAGAGACTAAGGGCTTCATATCAAAATCCATTTGCTTTTTTTTTCTTCCTGGGAAAATTCTTCTTCCTAGACTACATTTTCCAGTTTTCCTGGCAGATAAGTGTGGCCATCACACTTAGCTCTAGCAATTAAGAGGTCAGAGATTATGCAGTGCTTTAAAGTCAGGGTAGTCCTGTCTATAAAACCCCTGCAGACAAAATTCATCTCTTAGCAATGGAAACAAGCCTCAAGGCCCCAAAATCACATCTTAGAGAAAGGTTACCTGCAGACTTGTTCTCCACTCTGTGCTCTTGTGTAAAGAGAAAACTTCAATTAAATTTAAATCATTGTACATTTTTTGCCTATTTACCTTAAAAATCATATCTAACCATTGTCTTAAGGATGGAGGCACCAATAACAGAAGTAGTGAGTTGGAAAAGGGATGTTCATTTGGGGGTTTTAGGAAGAAGAGCCAGTGAAGAACTGAGAAAGGTTCCAAGATAGTTTTACTCACCTATGCAAGTGAAACCTACGGATATAGAGAGCCAGCCGTATTTATTATACTACGCTTTTCATAAAAGGAACTTGAGTATCCATGGATTTTGATGGGCTCCTGGAAACTATCCCCTGCATATACTTAGAGATGACTGTATAGGAAAACAACTAGGAGGGCTCAGGTTTAAAAATCTAATTTTGGCCTATGGTTTGTTCTTGATGCATCCTCCACTGATGAGCAGAAGAAAACAGCACCACCCTAAACTTAGCAACACGTGGCAGTGTAAATCAGCCACCACAGGATCATTGCCTCTTTCATATCAGTTGAATACCCATTAACACTTAAATGAAGTTGTTGAAAATCACGAACTGGACAGAAAACAGGTAGCATTAGGCAAGAAAAAAAAGCACTAGGCTTTATTTATGAAAATATTATTAATTCTGCCTTTACTTGACTAAAAATTGGTTTATGCACATTCAGCTTTTTCGTTTGTTTTACTTTGTCAACAATATATCTTAACTTTTAACAGAAAAGTATAATTAGCTGTTGTCTATATTAACGACAAAAATGTTTCAACTGATTTTTTCCATAAAATTGTTCAAATTATCTAGATTTTCTTGACATTATGTGGGCACAACCCCACAAATCAAAAGAAATATTTAAAGCTTTATTTTGTTATTGAGGCTTGTTCTATAGCAATCATTCTATGAAAGGAAAGTAAACATTGATTTGTTCACAGTTTAAAAGTAAAGCCCTAAAAATAGGTATGGTTTGGTTCTGAATTCAGAAAAGAAGTACAAGTTATTTATATTGTTGTTGTTAACATAATAATTACATTTGGGGATAGTATTTACTTAAAGGAAAAAGAAGCTTTTTATTTTTAAATCAAATTTCCATTAAACAGAAATTTCTAAACAGGATTAATTTTGAATTAATTTTTAAGGGTAAAGAATATGGTCATTTCTATATTTAGCTAGTGGTAAGATATTTTGTTAACAACACTGACAAGTGGCTAAAAGACAGGTTCCCAGACAGGGAAGAAAAATATGACCATCAGTCAGCAGTCCACAAGGAGCTTGAACACAGCCTTGCAGACATGCAGCAAATACATACCACCTACCTGATCCCCCTGCCCACTCCCCATTGAGACAATGTGTTCCAGGTAAGGCAGTCAGCACCACCATTTAACTTAGCTGGTTGGATAATCAAACTGCAAAAATCTGTGATTTATTTAAAGCCACATCTACGTGATACCAAAGCAACAAATCACTGCAATCAATCCAGTCAATATAATCAGTCAAGTTAGAGAAAACAGATAAGTCAGATTTATTATTTAACAATGCTGACAAATCTAGTGAATTATATGCATTCTCCTAGGTGTTTTTTTTTTTTTTTTTTTTACATTGTGTAAGGACAGAGATCCTTGATATATAAGACGACTTCACTTATTCTCTTTATCATGCAAAGTGCTAGTGCCCCTCCTCCCTTTTTTAATCCAGTACAACTTTCCCAACATTCAGGTAGACAAAATAACAGTAGTGGAAATGATTCGATGATCTTTTTAATTTCTTAGGCTCTTTCAACCTCTGTAGACCCCACTTTAATGCAAATCAAACTTGGGTGAATTGTACATTACGTACTGAAAAATAATTTCAATTAGAAATTTAATTACACTGTCTTGAGGAAATGGAAACGACAGTTTCTTTGAATTTTATACATTATGGAAGCCTCCAAAGTACTATAAATCTGCTAATTGATTTCTGTACCTGTAATGTTTGATTAGGTGTATTTTATTGTCTTCTTGGTTTTAATTAACCCTGGGCTTGTCAAAATGCTTCCAGCGACAAAGGATATATGATGAAGTGTGATAAACTCTATTAACAGAAGCTGACTTTTGTCAGTAATTGCTCTCATGCACAAGAGTTATTAGAAATTAGCACACAGAAAAAAAGAAATTTTACTTTTGGTAACAACTTTTATTGGCAGCCATAAATCTGGGGATTGCCCTCTATGTGCCTATGATAAGCAAATGTGAATGACCATAGCATCCTACAGAAGATCAATCAGTCACTGGATGCCATATAAATATTGAGAGTGGCAAAATACAAAGACTTATGAAGTCTGAGTGATAAGAGCCAAAATTATACCAACATCCCTAACTGTTCAAATTAAGAAACTCTGCCCAGAGGGTGGACATATGTGTTAAATCCAAGCTATTACTGCAGCTGACTCAAAACAGATACTAAATAGGTGTGCAGTTGAAGCCACAATAAGTTAATCAATGAATTTGCCCAGGCAATTAAGATTGTTTTTCATTCCAAAACTGTTTTAACCATAACTTCCTCTCAAGATGATCAATATAGACTTTTCTGTTGAAAACAGAGAAACAATTACCTTCCACTAGCTACTACTTTAGAAACAGAGAAGAAGAGTAAGAGCTGATTTGTTTGGCCAAATGTTACAGTTAATCTCTATTTTTTTTTTTTTTTTTTTTTTACAATTTGACATGGTAGTACAATAGCTTTCTTGGTTTTAATCTCTAAGAAACCAACATAGGCACTCCTTTAGAAAAATATCTTATCAAAACTCTATTCTATGCTGATACCATGTTAGAACCCTGAGTGCCTGGATATGGGACATAATTTAATGTAATCCGATAACTGCCCAATCTGATTGACAATAACTCATGATGTCTGGATCTTACAATCTCTAGATTGAAAACAGTAGGGATCTTGGTGTGGATGATCATATGGAAGTGATCAATCATAGTAGAATTGTCAGATTACTGTCTTTGTAGAGCTTAGTCTTTCTGTAGAATGAACTCACAAGTGAAAGAATACAGCAAACAGGAGCAAGTGGTGTTGGGACCATCTGGTCTCCCCAGCTACTGAGAGGCTGTGGCAGTATCTGGCATTTAAGTTCAAAGAGCACTAACCTTTGGAGCTGAGAAATGGAGAGGTGACTTGCTGGCCATTGTAATACTGGCCCTAGTCTGTAGGGATGACATCACTATTTTAGCCTCATTGACCAGCACTGACCCCATGGAGAGTGCATAGTGTCTGAACCTGAGCCCCAAGATCTAATAGAGCAATGACATGAAAAGAAAAGAATAAAACAAAAATCTAAAGAGAAGAATAATCATCCAAGCACCCAGCACAAACTACTTCCTAGTGAAGAAAAAATCTTGGAGGTGAGAAATGGCAATTTGAATATAATTTGAAGATAATGGTAATGGAAAGTAAATTAAAGCACAGACACTTTCTAGAATTTGAAATGCAAGTGTTGAATTTTAATTGTTTGTTTTTTGGTCTCATGGTGTGGCTGGTGGAATTTTAGTTTCCTGACCAAGGATTGAAACTGGGTCATTGGCAGTAAGAGCACAGAGTCCCAACACTAGACCACTGAGGAATTCCTTTGTAAGTGTTGAATTTTAAAAGTTAGTAGATGCAACCCAACAATTCTGTATCCAGCCAAGATAGCAGTTATCCATAAGAATAAAATATACAAGAATTTAGAAAATATGTCACTCATATATCTATCTGAAAGAAATATTAATGAAAAAAGGACTTTAAACAATGAATAAATTCCAAGAAAGAAGTTCAGCTGGGAGAGATGAAAAGGAGAGGAAAAGTCTACAAATAATAAATGCTGGAGAGGGTGTGGAGAAAAGGGAACCCTCTTACACTGTTGGTGGGAATGCAAACTAGTACAGCCACTATGGAGAACAGTGTGGAGATTCCTTAAAAAACTGGAAATAGAACTGCCTTATGATCCAGCAATCCCACTGCTGGGCATACACACTGAGGAAACCAGAAGGGAAAGAGACACATGTACCCCAATGTTCATCACAGCACTGTTTATAATAGCCAGGACATGGAAGCAACCTAGATGTCCATCAGCAGATGAATGGATAAGAAAGCTATGGTACATATACACAATGGAGTATTACTCAGCCATTAAAAAGAATACATTTGAATCAGTTCTAATGAGGTGGATGAAACTGGAGCCTATTATACAGAGTGAAGTAAGCCAGAAGGAAAAACACCAATACAGTATACTAATGCATACATATGGAATTTAGAAAGATGGTAACAATAACCCTGTGTACAAGACAGCAAAAGAGACACTGATGTATAGAACAGTCTTATGGACTCTGTGGGAGAGGGAGAGGGTGGGAAGATTTGGGAGAATGGCATTGAAACATGTAAAATATCATGTATGAAATGAGATGCCAGTCCAGGTTCGATGCACGATACTGGATGCTTGGGGCTGGTGCACTGGGACGACCCAGAGGGATGGTATGGGGAGGGAGGAGGGAGGAGGGTTCAGGATGGGGAACACATGTATACCTGTGGTGGATTCATTTTGATATTTGGCAAAACTAATACAATTATGTAAAGTTTAAAAATAAAATAAAATTTTAAAAAAATCAAAAAAAAAAAAAGAAGAGGAAAAGAAGTGAGGGATGAAACTTACAATATATATAATCGAATCTAAAAGTATAATGACAGTGATGAGTGATGAGCAGCATCACTGGGACACTAGAATTCTTAGAATAGAAGGCACATGCTGCAAGGGGAGATCTAAAAATGGCTTGGAGTGAAAGGTGTACCACTACGTCAGCAATACCTGGAAGTTATGGATCACAGGGACAGGCGAATGAATTATAAAGACTTCCCCTTGTTGGGGAAGAGAGGAAAAAGTGATCTAAAGATCTCACTTTATTGAGGTGAAATAATCAGTGGATGGATCCCGTATGAAAGGAAGAAATAGTTGGCATTTTGTTTTCAATGAATAGTAAAGAAATGTACTCACCAACTAATTGTAGGCATTCATTAGTATTTGATGAAGTAATAAATTGCAGGTGTTAAGAATGGAAAAAAAGAATACCATGAGTTGAACAGAAAATGACTTTAGAACTTCCAAGAGAATAAGTAAATAAATAGTAACTTGATTCAACTATTAATAACACAAAAAGTAAAATGCTAAATTATGCTAAATAAAGTAGAATGGAAAGGTTTAAGCCAAAGTATTCATTATTTTTGCCAAATGTGAATATGTTGAAGTTTCTTGTTCAAATACAGAGGCTGAAACTTTCCTTCAAGCCTAAAGGAAAAATACAACAAAAAGCCAAAGCTCATTTGTAACAGCTTTGTTACCCCAAGTGTGTAGAACATCACCTGAATGAGAAATGCAAACTCTCAAGTCCAACCCCAGACCCACTAAATAAAAATTGTAGCTTAAAAAGAATCTCCATTATGCAATTCATATGCACATAAAAGTCTGAGAAACATTATGTTACAAGACACACATTTAAAACAATTTTGTAAAAGAACACCAAAAATAGAAAGGTAAATAAAGAGGTTCCAGAAAAATGCAAACAAACAAAAGAAGTTAGTGTCAATACTTAGATAAGGTGCTATTTTAAGTTTAATAATAAATCAAAGAGGGAAACCATATGTTGATTTTTTATATGCTGAATTATTTTTATTTGAGCTTGTGCTCACAAAAGTGGATTATTCGTAATTCCTAGCTCATGATACATTCTCATTGGTCCATCCATAGCTTACTTTTATTAAGCTAGTTGAATATTTCACCCATTATTTTTACTTATGCTACAAACACTTAAGAAATCCCACCCAAAAGAGTTGGTAAGAAAGCTATTGTGGTGTATATCTAACCATTTCATCCCTTCCCTGTCCTACCTTCCCATTTCACCTGACCTGATATAAATATCACTGTGAGTCCTGAATTCATCACACACTTGCTTTCCTTTCCATCTAAGTTCCTTCCTTAGGAAGGAACAAGGAACAAAGAAGTTCTTTCCTTAACATCCATATGTTAAGTCCCACACACTCATTCTTAATTTTGTACATAAGAATTTTATTTATGAAGTCTTTGGGGATTTACTTATTTACTGAAATTGTATTGTTGAGATAGATTCACTCTGTTGGACTTTGCAGGATTGACTGCTGTAGAATATCGCACTGAATCATAATTCATGTTTCTATTCTTCCACTGACGACTTTGGGGTTTTATAGTTTTTTAGTTTGTTGTAACTAGTGCCGCTATAAACATTCTTGTACATGTCACTTGTGGCTATGACAATAGTGTCTCTTGAGTATACATATCTAGGCATATAGGGTATGGGACTATTTAACTTTAGAAAATGATGACAAGCTATTTTTCAAAGCATAAAACACTGTATAAGAAATTATTCTGTCTACATCCTCTCTAACACTTGATAATGTGGAATTAAAAAAAAATTCTGCCTATCAAATGGGTAGAAAATAAGTCATTTTGATTTGTATTTACCCAATCCTAAAGATGGGCTTCCCAGGTGGCTCAGTGGTAAAGAATCTGCCTACCAATGCAGGAGACTTAGGTCCAACCCCTGGGTCGGGAAGATCCCCTGGAAAAGGACCTTCCAGTACTCTTGCCTGGGAAATCCCATGGACAGAGGAGCCTGGTGGGCTACAGTGTGCGGGGTCGCAGAGAGACAGAGATGATTCAGCACTAAAACAACAAACAGCAATCCTGAAGACGGTGACCATTTCTCTAGACTGTTATCAGTTTCAGAGCTATTTCCCTGTGAAAAAGCCTGTCCATAAATTTTACCTCTTTTTCTATTAGTTGTCTGCACAAAGAGCATACAGTCAAACAGATCTGGTGGGCAAAAGTACGTAAGGTCAGGGAACAGCATGATACAACCAACAAACCGTTTCATGCACATGCAGCTCGTGTGTGTGTGTGTGTGGGTGTGTGTGTGGAGAGAGAGAGAAAGAAAGAGGGAAAGAAACGTACATCTTTACAAACAAGAATGTAAATTTGTTTCATATGTCCATAGAATATTTATAAAAACCTACCATGTAACTGTCATAAAACAAATTTTAATGACACTCAGAGGACAGATTTTATACTGTTTCAATCCAATTAGAAATTAAGATGGCATAAAAATTTAAACTCATTAGAAATTCAGAAAAGTAGTTCTACCAAGCCATGATTCAAAAAGAAGTAAAAATTGAAATGACAATCTCTAGCAAGAAAAAGTATGTGTCATATTATAGCCTATATGAAATACCTAAATTTCTGATCAAAGGAAAATTTTAGTAAATGTTATTTAAATATTCGTCTAAAATTAAAAATAAAATGTTTATTTTTAAAAAAATGCATATTAATAAAAGTAACAACAGAGCTTAGTATTCAATTTAAAAACTTTATAAAGGGACAAAAGGATTCAAAAGAAAGTAGTAGAAGAGAATTAATAAAAACAAATGCCACAATTAAACCCAAAAATGTTAGAGAAGATTAATAACTCCTAAAACTGGTTGAAAGAACAATGGAAGAAAAAAATCCAAGCAATTTTAAGGGGGAAGGAGAGAGTGAAAATATAAAACTTAAAGAAAGAAAAAGAGATGAAGAAATTTTGAAAATTAGAAAATAATATAACATGCATAATTAAAAAAACACATGCACCTCAGTGTTCACTGCAGCACTATTTATAATTCCAGGACATGGAAACAACCTATATGTTCATCAACAAAGGAATGGATAAAGAAGACGTGATTCACATATACAATAGAATATTAATCAGCCATAAAATGTAACGAAACTGGGTCATTTGTAGAAATATGGATGAACCTAGAGACTGTCATACAGAGTGAAGTAAGTCAGAGAGAGAAAAACAAATACCGTGTATTAACACACGTATATGGAATCTAGGGAAAAAACAGTATCAGTTCAGTTCAGTTGCTCAGTGGCCTTCGACTCTTTGCAACCCCATGAATGGCAGCACGCCAGGCCTCCCTGTCCATCACCACCAACTCCCGGAGTTCACCCAGACTCACGTCCATCGAGTCAGTGATGCCATCCAGCCATCTCCTCCTCTGTCGTCCCCTTCTCCTCCTGCCCCCAATCCCTCCCAGCATCAGAGTCTTTCCAATGAGTCAACTCTTCGCGTGAGGTGGCCAAAACTATTGCTACTACGTATAAAATAGGTAACTAATGGGAACCTACTGGGTAGCTCAGGGAACACTACTCGGTGCTCTGTGCTGACCTAAATGGGAAGGAAATCCAAAAAGAGGGGATATGTGTAAATGTGTGAGCTTCCCTAATGACTAAGACAGTAACGAATCGGCCTGCAATGAAGGAGACCTATGTTCAATCCCTGGGTTGGGAAGATACACAGAGAAGGGAATGGGTACCCACTCCAGTATTCTTGCCTGGAGAGTTCCGTAGACAGAGAAGCCTGGCAGGCCACAGTTCATGTGGTCACAAAAAGGTGGACACAACTGAGAGACGGACACTTTTATGCATACATATAACCGATTCACTTTGCTATACAGTAGAAATTAACACAACATTGTAAAGCAACTATACTCCAGTAAAAATTTAGAATAAATAAACAAATGTATATATTTTTAAAAAGAATATAACATGCAATCCTCTGGAGCCATGTTTAAAAACCTGGAGAAAACATGTAACTTACTAATAAAATATAAACAAATAAAAATGACTTGTGAATAATTGGAAAATCTGAAAACGCCCAGATACTATAGAAGAATTTGGAAAATCATTAAAATTCTATCATTCATATTCAATATTTATTAAACTATTTTAACCCAAAAAATTGGGGAAGTTCTTCAATTTATTTTATGGAGAAAGTGTAACACTAATACTAAAATCTGAAAAAAAAAATTACAGAAATCAAGACCTCAATAAAATGTGGTAACTTTTTTTGATTTAATGAAGAAATAACCTGATGAGTATCCAGTCAGGGGAAAGAAAGGCCAACACCTATAACCACAACCAAAAAAGTGAGGCAGGATACTGGATGCTTGGGGCTGGTGCACTGGGATGACCCAGAGGGATGGTACGGGGAGGGAGGAGGGAGGAGGGTTCAGGATGGGGAACACGTGTATACCCGTGGCAGATTCATGTTGATATATGGCAAAACCAATACAATATTGTAAAGTAAAAAATAAAATTAAATTAAAAAATAAATAAATAAATGCTCAATAAAAACTCTAAAAAAAAAAAAGTAAAGAGAGACCAACAAACACAGGATCTCTACTTTTAACAGTTAATGCCAGAAGACTGCTAAGTACAAGGATTACATATTCAGTGGAGTTATAACACATGTGTTCAGGAAAAGACACTCTCGAGTACACAAGGACTAAGAAATCATTTATGTACTGATCCTGAAAATGTATGTCATGTGCTATTTTTAAAATTAATTTTTATTGGAGTATAGTTGATTCACAATGTTGTGTTAGTTTCTGCTGTACAGCAAGGTGAATCTGTGATACATATACATGTTCTATTAATTGAGGAAGGAATCCACATAAAATGAAAAAAGACAAGAAAAATATTAGCATATACTGATCTAAATTATTATTTAAAAGTATGTTTCCAATAAGAAAGGAGAAGAGAAATTTTTCTCATGCAAAAAAAAAAATTAGATGATACAGAGAAAAGCTTTTTATGGCAATTTTATTTTCTTAGATAGCAAAGTCATCTATTTTAAAGACTGTGAATGATAAAACACTGAAGAACCAAAGGTTTAGTCTTTGGACTCTTTTTCTTTTTTGATCTATTCTCACTTCTTTGATGATCTCACCCAAGCCAGTAGTTTTAAATAATATCAATGTATTGCTGACTTCCAAATTTATACCTCTAGGCCTGATCTCTCCCCTGACTTCAGACTCAGATCTGTCATTACCTAATCTACATCTCCACTTAGATTTCTAATAGACCTCTAAAACTTAGCAAGATCAAACCGAACTCTGGTCTCCTCATCCACAATCTACATTTTCAATAAGTGACAACAACATTTGAAGCGTTACTGAAGCCCAAAATCCCACAAGGGATGGCTGACTCTTGTCTTACACCCCAAACCTAAGCCATTAGCAAATCCTGCTGTCTCTACATTTAATATATCTAGAATCCTGCCATTTCCCACTACATGTGTCATTACTTAGCTATGTCTTGCATCCATATTTTTGCAAGAGACTTCTCTAACAAGTTTTATTTTTCCTATGAGAGTTTCCACACAAGATCCAGGGACCATTCTGAAATGTGTTACATCATATCTTTGCTCTGCTCAATACCTTCACATCTCTCTGTGAGTTAAATTCAAAGTTCTCGGCAGAACCTTCAAAGTCCTGCACAACCTCAAGCCCCTCCTCCCACTTTCTCTGACCTCATCACCCACCATTTTGCCTGGCAGTCCTCTTGCTATCAATAAACTCAACTCTTTGCCAAATGAGTTCTCACCTCAGGCACTTAACACTTGCTGTTTGCTCTACCTGGTATGCTCAACCCCAGAGGGCAGCTCTGAGAAGACATCTTCATTCAAATGTTTTGTGGAAGATGTCTTCTCTGATCACCTTTATAAATTCAAGTATTGTTCCTCAGCCTCTTTATACTTCTATATTCTTGTTCTTCACAGCACTCATTACCATTTGACATATTGTTTACTTTTGGACATTTATTGGCTGGTTGACCCCACCGAAAGATAACAACATGGGCACACAAACTTGGCTGAATCTGCAGTGCTTCTAAACACTGAAGGGCCTGGCACATATACTCCTTGGAAGGAAAGTTATGACCAACCTAGATAGCATATTGAAAAGCAGAGACATTACTTTGCCAACAAAGGTCCGTCTAGTCAAGCCTATGGTTTTTCCAGTGGTCATGTATGGATGTGAGAGTTGGACTATGAAGAAGGCTGAGCGCCGAAGAATTTATGCTTTTGAACTGTGGTGTTGGAGAAGACTCCTGAGAGTCCCTTGGACTGTAAGGAGATCCAACCAGTCCATTCTAAAGGAGATTAGCCCTGGGTGTTCTTTGGAAGGAATGATGCTAAAGCTGAAACTCCAGTACTTTGTCCACCTCATGAGAAGAGTTGACTCATTGGAAAAGACTCTGATGCTGGGAGGGATTAGGGGCAGGAGGAGAAGGGGACGACAGAGGATGAGATGGCTAGATGGCATCACTGACTCGATGGACATGAGTCTGAGTGAGCTCCAGGAGTTGGTGATGGACAGGGAGGCCTGGTGTGCTGCGATTCATGGGGTTGCAAAGAGTCAGATACGACTGAGCGACTGAACTGAACTGAACTGAACTGAGAAAATGAATCTTTTTGCCTTTTTATGCTGTTCATGGGGTTCTCAAGGCAAGAACACTGAAGTGGTTTGTCATTCCCTTCTCCAGCAGACCATGTTTTATCGATGGACATGAGTTTGAGCAAGCTCTAAGAGTTGGTGGTGGACAGGGAAATCTGGAGTGCTGTAGTCATTGGGGTCACAACAAGTCAGACACAACTGACCAACTGAACTGAACTGAGAAAGTGAATAAGATAAATACTAACAACACACATCCACACAGGAATACATACCACACAGAGTAGCATTCCCAAGAGTGTTGTTGACTGAATACTAATTCCACGGGTATTAGCAAAAGATACATCAAATAAGCTTAGGAAATGTAGGGTTAAATGAAGGTGTTTTTTTTTTTTTTATTCTTGATTCATTCAATACGTATTTACAGATTATCTACTACTATCTGTATAAAACAGGCAGATGTTGAGCCTGTATTGATGAACAAAACAGACAAGTTCCTGCTTTAATGGAGTTTACAGCCCAGCCAGGAAAACAACCAATGATCAATTTATTATGCAAATAATTATTTGCTATTATAACCAATTCTACAGAGGAAAAGCATAGGATGTGTTGAGAATGTATAATATGGACCTCATCTACAGTCTAGGTTTCTCTGATGAAATGGTATTGGTTGTGAACCAGAAGAATAAGTTATTCAGATGCAGAAGTAGGAAAAAGAACTCTGGGCAGAAGGAACAGTTTTGAGAACTCCTGAGACAGGAAGGAAACTGGCATCGTCACAGAACTAATCAGGTCAGACAAAACAACATGAAGTTGGGAGGAATCAGATTGCAGGAGTCCATAGACTATGCAGATAGTTACTACAACCATGAAATTAAAAGACACTTGCTCTTCAGAAGAAAAGCTTTGACCAACCTAGACAGCATATTAAAAAGCAGAGACATTACTTTGCCAACAAAGGTCCATCTAGTCAAAGCTATGGTTTTTCCAGTAGTTACGTATGGATTTGAGAGTTGGACCATAAAGAAAGTTGAGCACTGAAGAATTGATGCTTTTGAACTGCGGTGTTGGAGAAGACTCTTGAGAACCAGTCAATCCTAAAGGAAATCAGTCCTGAATATTCATTGGAAGGACTGATGCTGAAACTCCAATATTTTGGCCACCTGTTGGGAACAACTGACTCATTGGAAAAGACCCTGATGCTGGGAAAGATTGAAGGCACGAGGAGAAGGGGATGACAGAGGATGAGATGGTTGGATGGCATCACTGACTCAATGGATATGAGTTTGAGTAAGCTCTGGGAGTTGGTGATGGACAGGGAAGCCTGGCGTGCTGCAGTCCATGGGGTCACAAAGGGTCAGACGTGACTGAGTGACTGAACTGAACTGAACAGACTGTGCTAAGGATTTGGACCTTTGTCTAAAAACTGATGGGAAACCACAGAAGAATTTTAATTGGGACTTCTCACACCTCTTAAAATACTAATATGCATTGTAAATACCTAAGAAGGAGCATTTCCTCAGTTTCCTTGATTATGAAAACTATTTTTTGTAAAGCTTCTCAATAGGAATATTATTCAATAGAACACAGTTTGTAAAATACTACACCAGAAATAAAAAATATCAGAGAAAATATTTAAGTAGAAAAATGAAAGCATATACAAACAAAATAACATAGGTGAGATTTTATAGTTTAGTTGGACCCATAAATATATGTGGATTAAATTCTCTTGTTATAAAGAAAAAATATACACACTGGTCCAAAGCCAAAATCTAAGTTTGTTCTGTCTTTAAAGATTAATCTAATGCAGCTACTCCAGGACTCAGCCATTCCACTCCTAATTATTTATCCAAAAAGGAATAAAACTCATGTCCACACAAACACTTGTACACAAAAATTCATAGAAAATTTATCTATAATAGCAAGAACTGGAAACAATCCAAATGTCCATTTAAAGAGTATCAATAAGCAAACCATGGCATATTTGTACTATAGAATATCTCATAACAATAAATAGGAAGGAATTACTGACATACAGAAAGGTGGACAAATCTAAAGAATCATTATGCTCCAAGAAAGGATCCAAACACAAAGAAGCATATACTCTGTGAGTCCATTTATGCTGTTGTTGTTCAGTTGCTCAGTCATGCCCAACTCTTTGTGACACCATGGGCTGCAGCAGGCCAAGCTTCCCTGTCCTTCACTATCTCCTGGAGTTTGCTCAAACTGATATCCATTGAGTCAGTTATGCCATCCAGCCATGTCATCTTCTGCCGCCCCCTTCTCCTCCTGCCCTCAATCTTTCCCAGCATCAGCGTCTTTTCCAATGAGTCGTCTCTTCCCATCAGGTGGCCAAAGTATCAGAGGTTCAGCTTCAGCATCAGTCCTTCTGATGAATCTTCAAGGTTGATTTCCTTTCAGATTGACTGGTTTGATTTCCTTGCTGTCCAAGGAGCTCTCAAGAGTTTTCTCCAGCACCACAGAGTTCATTTATAGAGAATTCTAAAAGATGCAAGATAATCTTATAGTGACAGAACAGAGATCACTGGTTGTCTGGGACCAGGTGGATGAGCTAGATTGTAAAGAGACACAAGGAAACTTAGGGAAGGATGAAAATGTCCTGTATAATGACTCTGGATGTAGTTTCATCAGTACACACAACATGTCAAAACTCACCTAACTGTGTGGTTCAAGTGGGAATAGTTTATTTTGTGTAAAATTTGCCTCATTAAATTTATTAAAAATTGTAGGGGAAAAAACCCCTAGTCTTAAAGAAGGAGGATCTCTGTTTTCATTGCCACAATGAACCTGGAACTTCCCACAGTGCCTAGCCCATAGTAGATGCTCGATATATAAGAAAATAATTCGAATGACACAATTAAGGAAACTGTTTTACTGGATATATAGGAATTTATATCCAACTGAAGGAGAATATATATTTGTGCACACAAGGAAAGTGAACTTCAAAACTCTCTTAAGAACAACGCAATAAAACTAGAAAATAATAAAAAGACAAAAACAAATCTATAGCAACTTGAGAAAAATGTAAACACATTTCAAAGGGGAAATAAAAGACAAAAAAACAGGGGAACAAAAATATACAAATTAAGAAAAGAAAGTGAAGTCACTCAGTCATGTCCAACTCTTTGCAATCCATGGACTGTAGCCTGGTAGGCTCCTCTGCCCATGGGATTTTCCAGGCAAGAATACTGGAGTGGGTTGCCATTTCTTTCTCCAGGGGATCTTCCTGACCTAGGGATCAAACCAGAGTCTCCTTCACTGCAGGCAGACTCTACTATCTGAGCCACCAGGGAAGCCCTGGAAAGAAAAGTGCTACAATAATACAAACACAATTAAAACAAAATAATTTTTAAATATATAGTATAGTAACTAATTTGAAAAATTTCAATGGCATAGACATATTTCTAAGAGAATCTAAATTTTATAAAACTTATTCCAGATGAGATAAAAATTTGAATAGACAAGTAATAAGAGAAGATCTTTTCTACATCATCAAAGATTAGAAAAGGTGGAAGAAACATAAAATAGAAATTATAGACCAATGTCATTTATCAATTAGATACAAAAAATTACAAATAAACATAAGTAATACTTAGGAATAAATTTACCTAAATTGACAAAAGACTATATGTAGAAAACTATAAGACACTGATGAAAAAAAAAAAAAAAAAAAAGATGACACAAACAGATGGAGAGATACACCATGTGTTTGGATTGGAAGAATCAGTATAATGAAAACGACTATACTACCCAGAACAATCTATCGACTCAATGCAATTCCTGTCAAACTACCAATGGTATTTTTCACAGAACTAGAACAAAGAATTTCATAATTTGTATGGAAACACAAAAGACCCTGAATAGCCAAAATGATCTTGAGAAAAAGGAATGGAACTGGAGGAATCAACCTTCCTGACTTCAGACTATACTACAAAGCTACAGTCAGCAAAACAGTATGGTACTGGCACAGAAACAGAAATATAGACCAATGGAACAAAAAAGAAAGCCAAGAGATAAATCCATGCACCTATGTCCAAGAGGTTGCACAGAGTCAGACACAACTGAAGCAACTTAGCATGCATACATGCATTGGAGAAGGAAATGCAACCCACTCCAGCATTCTTGCCTGGAGAATCCCAGGGACAGAGGAGCCTGGTGGGCACTGTCTATGGGGTTGCACAGAGTTGGACATGACTGAAGCAATTTAGCAGCAGCAGCAGCAGCATGGACATCTTAGTCTTCCCTCATAGCTCAGTTGGTAAAGATTTTACTTGCAATGCAGGAGACCCCGGTTCAATTCCTGGGTTGGGAAGATCCCCTGGAGAAGGGAAAGGCTACCCACTCCAGTATTCTGGCCTGGAGAATTCCATGGACTGTATAATCCATGGGGTCATAAAGAGTAAGACACCACTGAGCAACTTTCACTTTCACTTCCATGGACACCTTATCTTTGACAAAGCAGGCAAAAATATACAATGAAGAAAAAACAGTCTCTTCAACAAGTGGTTCTGAGAAAACTGGACAGCTATGTGCAAAAGAATGAAATTGGAACATTCCCTAACATCATACATAAAAACAAACTCAAAATGAATTAAAGACCTAAATGTAAGACCAGAAACTATAAAACCCTGAGAGGAGAACATAGGCAGAACATTCTCTGACAAAAATCACACCAAGATCCTCTATGACCCACTTCCTAGAGTAATGGAAATAAAAGCAAAAATAAACAAACAGGACCTAATTAAACTTAAAAGCTTTTGCACAATGAAGGAAACCATAAGCAAGGTGAAAAGACAACCATCAGAATGAGAGAACATAATAGTAAATGAAACAACTGACAAAGAATTAATCTCTGAAGTATATAAGCAGCTCATGCAACTCATTATGAGAAAAACAAACAATCCAATTAAAAAGTGGGCAGAAGACCTAAACAGACATTTCTCCCAAGAAGATATACAGATGGCTAATAAACATATGGAAAGATGCTCAGTGTCACTCATTATTAGAGAAATGCAAATCAAAACTACAATGAGGTATCATCTCACACTGGTCAGAATGGGCATCATCAAAATATCTTCAAACAGTAAATGCTGGAGAGAGTGTGGAGAAAAGGGAACCCTCTTACACTGTTGGTAGGAATGCAAACTAATATAACCACTGTGGAGAACAGTATGGAGATTCCTTTTAAAACCAGGAATAAAACTACCATATAACCCAGCAATCCCACCCGTGGGCATATGCCCTAAGGAAACAAAAACTGAAAAGGAAACATGTACTCCAGTGTTCATCGCTGCACTGTTTACAATAGCCAGGACATGGAAGCAACCTAGATGTCCAATGACAGAAGAATGGATAAAGATGTTGTGGGGCATATATACAATGAAATATTACCAAGCTATAAAAAAGAACACATTCGAGTCAGTTCTAATGAGGTAGATGAACTTAGAGCCAACTATACAAAGTGAACTAAGTCAGAAAGAGAAAGACAAACATCATATATTAACACATATATATGGAATCTAAAAAGATGGTACCAACCATCCTTCATGCAGGGCAGCAAAGGAAACACAAACATAAAGAATAAACTTTTGGACACAGTCGGGGAAGGAGGTGGGATGATTTGAGAGAATAGCATTGAAACATATACATTACCATATATAAAATAGATAGCCAGTGGGAGTGTGATATATGATGCAAGGAACTCAAAGCCAATGCTCTATGACAACCTAGAGGGATGGGTGGGTGGGGAGGGAGGTGAGAAAGAGGTTCAAGAGGGAAAGGGGACACATGTACACCTGTGGCTGATTCATGTTGATGTATGGCAAAAAAAAAAAAAAAATCACAATAGTATAAAGTAATTATCCTCCAATTAAAAAAAAAATAATAAAAGAAAGGGAAATATATATACATATATATTTAATAAAAAGTAAACACCAATTCATAATAAAAATTTTAAGTAAAATAGTAGAATAAAAATGTTCAAAAACAACAAACAGCATGAAATACTCATTAATAACAAATGTAAAATTACACGCTGAAATAGTGGGTGTATTTCCTTAAAGTCAAACATGACATAAATGTCCGCTGTCTTCACCAGTTAAATGGTATTCTAGAATCAACAGCTAATGAAATAAAACACACAAGAAGACATATGTATATATTCCAAGAGATTCATCCAAAATAAAATAATAACTATTAGAACTAAAAGAATTTATAAAGTTGTAGGCTATGAGATTAACATTAAACAGCCTTCTTTGATACTAACAAATCAGATGGAACTATAATTGTTAAGCGCTTCTTCCCCTGTGGCTCAGTGGTAAAGAATCCACCTGCCAATGCAGGAGTTGGAGCGGGGTGCGACCGCGGGGTGGTGGGGGTGGGGGTGTCCAGGGTGAGCCGCGGGGTTGATCCTTGGGTGGAGAAGACCCACCTGAGAAGGAAACGTCAATCCATGCCAGCGTTCTTACCTGGGAAATCCCACAGACGCAAGAGCCTGGCAGGCTACAGTCCATGGTGTAGCAATAACAGTCAGACAAGACTTAGCAACTGAAAGTGCGTGCTAAGTCATTTCAGTCGTGTTGGACTCTGTGGTAGCCTATGGACAAGAATACTGGAGTGGGTTGCCATGCCTTCCTCCAGGGGATCTTCCCAACCCAGAGATCAAACCTGCATCTCCTCTCCTGTATTGGCAGGCTGCTTCTTTACCACTAGCGCCGCGTGCGAAGCCCACCTAACCCTATTCTTACACATCAGAAGAAACAGGATAAAGAATTCAGAAATAAGTATGGTAAGGCAATGTGCAGGATTAATGATGAACAGAACGCAAGATAGTGTAATATATTTTAAAATTCTGACTTAATGCTTAGTTCTTTTGACATTTACTTTTATGCAAGTTACAAGAAAGGAATTTGGCTTTTGAAAGTGAAAGTCACTCCATCATATCGGACTCTTTGCGACCCCATGGACTATACAGTCTATGGAATTCTCCAGGCCAGAATACTGGAGTGGATAGCCTTTCCCTTCTCCAGGGGATCTTCCCAACCCAGGGATCAAATCCAGGTCTCTCACCTTGCATGTGGATTCTTTACCAACTGAGCTATCAGGGACTGTCTCCTCAAAATAGGTAAGTAAACTCTGGCATCCACATCAGGCTTGCCCATCATTTTGAAACATCACATTGATCATCTAATAAATTCACACATATTTTAATGCTTTTTCTAGACTATTTAGTTATACAATACCCCTGAGCTGACCTAGCTGCATATTTCTAAGCTGATAATTGTGTTGATGCTTAAGAGAAAAGGTATTTGCTAAAAGATTCCAATCAACTGGTTAATAACCCCTGCATAACCTAGGGAAAAAATGATTGGAGTATCATTACATAGACTTTAGAATTGTGTAACTGCGTGGTCTTTTCATTTGAGAAATCCTGTATACATGCCCTTCTCACTTTGTTTTTGACACTCTTATTAAATATAACAAGAAGTTGATCTTAAAAGAAAGTTCCCACCTTCTGTGTTCCCTGACCTAGTTTGGAGCCCAGCAAGTTGTTGCTCAGCTTTTAAGAAACTGGTGACTCCCTCCAGGGGGTTTTAAAATCCTAGTGGCAGGTGCTGCACATTTCTACAAAGGCACAGCTCAGCATTTCCAGGCTATCCCAACTCGTCTCTAGGCTGAAGCTAGCAATTCTGTCAGTCTGTCCCCAAGGAAGCTAAACGTCCCACCAGGAAAGCAGAGAGTCTTGCTTATTTAATTTTGGTTTGCTTTAGAAAGCACATACCTACACATTTTAGTAAACGTCTGTGAGAACTCATTTGTTAACCGAGTGACTATTTCACTGTGTAATTATATGACATCATCCTTCCTGTTTCCAAGGCGATTTCACTGTGCCCACAGACAAGATGGCTGCAAATTGAATGGCTCTCTTAGGAATCAGATCAGAATTTTTTCTATTTTGACCAAAGATTTTGAAAAGCTTTCACAGAAATAACAGGTACAATCTGGCATTTAGAAAAGTTACAAAGTCCAAAACTGACCCAAGTTAGAGTGAATTTAAAATCTAAAAGTGGGGCAATCATGCACAGTTTTTAAGTTGGTCCTGTAAAACAAATCATCAGTTCAATGAATCATTGTGTGCATGCTTAGTCACTCAGTCATGTCCAACTCTTTGTGAGCCTGTCAGGCTCCTCTGTCCATGGGGTTTTTCAGGCAAGAATACTGGAGTGGGCTGCCATTTCCTCCTCCAGGGGATCTTCCAGACCCAGAGATCAAACCGGTATCTTCTGTGTCTCCTGCATTGCAGGTGGATTCTTTACCCACTGAGCTATCAAGGAAGTCCAAAGTATCGTTAGGTTAGCTTAGTATCCTCTTATAGATAGCTTTGGATCTTATTTTCAAAGTGATTGATATATGAAAAAGACCTAAAAGTTGTGCACAGATCTTGTATGCAGTGAAAAGTGAAAGTGAATTCGCTCAGTCATGTCCGACTCTTTGTGACCCCATGGACTGTAGCCTAAGAGGTTCCTCCATCCATGGAATTTTCCAGGCAAGAGTACTGGAGTGGGTTGCCATTTCCTTCTCCAGGGGATCTTCCCGACCTAGAGATCGAACCCAGGTCTCCAGCATTGCAAGCAGACAATTTTACTGTCTGAGCCACCAGGTAATCAGTAACTTAAGTTTTATGTTTTCTAGAACTATTTTTCAAGGACTAGTTGGACTGATCCCTAACAATTTTTAAGAGGAAGAGGAAAGGGACATCAATGTACTTTGGACCAAATTCTAGTTATATGGAAGAGGATTGAGGAGTATTGTGAGTGATTTTCTACCTCAGAGAGTCTGGATGACAGCCATTTGGGGAATGGTGAAACCTGATGTTATCTGCTTTCAGTCATGATAATGAACTGTGGCTCTGGCATCGTTTGCTACCTAATTCTGGGGAAAATAAATTGACTAAGTAAAATGATCTAATGTAATTAACCTGCTTATTTTATAATATGTGGTTGGGGAAGGGGGATTTTAATATATGTAATAGCCCTTTAGACAAAGACTCTGGCCGTCAAGTATCAGTGTCAATGTGAGAGCAAACCATTCAGTCTGACAAATGTTTCTGGAATGTATATTAGGTCCAGGGACCATGTTAGGTGCAATGGCTTTAAAGATATGATTCCAACCATAAGAAGTTTACACTGTAAGGGGAGAGACAGATGAACTTACAAAGAGATAATCTCTATGTAATACCATAATTTACAAGTTAAGACCAAAAAAATTCTTGCAAAATTGTGAGGTACAAACTGAAGCATAAGTCTCTTGAAGGAAAAGCCAGACTGCAGAACCTAAATCTTTTATGTATAATCTTGGGCAAGATACTAAATTCCTCCAGTCTCACTTTTTCCATTTATAAAAAAGAAGAGTAATAGAATCTGTCTTGAAAAGCTTTTTGTGAGATTTTAGATGAGATACTTAATATGAAGAGCTTGCTTCTTAGTAGTCATTAAATAAATAGTATCTATTGGTAATATATGTTATTAGTATATGGAGTATACAAATCAATACAAAATTATCCCAAAAAAAGAAAGAAAAATGAACAATGTGCACAAAGAGACGACTAACAAAATAATAAATTCAAATAGCTAATTTTTTAAAAGAACATAATCCAACTTCACTTATAAAAAATTAAAAATAGAATAAAATGCATTTCTTTGCTACCATATTTGCAATTTATTTAGAACTAATACTTAACTGTGGCAAGATCACGGTAAGATGAACTTTCCCAGGCAGTACCAGTGACTGTGTAGATAGATGAAATCTTTCTGGAAAAAAATTACTCAACATATTTCAAGGAACTTCAAAATGTTCATGGCCTTTAGCTAAGTAGTTCTACCTCTGCTTTAAATATGCCCATTACATTGCTCTCTAGTATAAAAATTTTTTTAAAACACAATATAGATACAGAATAATAGGAAAATGTAAAGTTTCGTATGTTGCATTCTAAAGATAGACTATTATACAGTGATAATATACCATTTTTATACCAAGCATAATATAATGCATAATATAATGGCACGATTTTTTAGTAGTATAGTTTTGATTAAAATGTTAAGGGGAGAGTGGGATACAAATTTGTTGTGCTTCTTGTATCCTCTCCTATGTGTATGTGTATACAAATGTATGTATATATGTGTACATATGTATGTTTGTATCAGTAACATACTGTTGGGTACATAGGTTCATGTCCATATACAGTATATGTATTAGTAAGTTATTGCTGCATAACAAAGGACTCCTCAAAACTTAGTGACTTAACCATTTATTTAGTTTATAATTTTGTAGTCATTTTAGGCTGGCTCGCCTAGGCGGTTTTCTTCTAGGTTTACCTCAGCTAGGTTTGCTTGGGCATCTTTGATTAGCTGGTCAGTCGGGAGCTGGCTGATGTAGGATGGTCTCAGCTGGAATGACCACCTACTCTCCAAATGTTCTTTTATGCTTCCTCGGGCTAGCCTGGGGTTGCTCTCATAGTGAATCAGGGTTATGGGAGAAAGTGGAAGTGTACAAGGCGCAGAACTGGCATTGTTGCCATATTTTATTTTTCAAATAAAGTCAGATCAACCCCTCCACAAAAAAAGAAGGGAAAACAGAACTCACCTCTTGACAGAAGGAGCCTCAAAGTCACATTGCAAATGACGAGTACATAGGCATGGGGAGAGAATTGGGAAAACGTTTGTAATTAACCTATCACAATATACATGGAAAGAAGGCTGGAAGGCAATACATCCGAATATTTACACTGTATTTCTGAATGGTAGAATTACTGATGACTTTAAGTTTTATTTATACTTTTTCATTTTCCATTTTCTACAGGCAAACTTCGGGCTTCTCAGGAGGCACTAGCAGTAAAGATCCTGCCTGCCAATGCAGGAGACATAAGAAATTTGGGTTTGATCCCTGGGTCGGGAGCATCCCCTGGAGGAGGGCATGCAACCCACTGCTGTATTTTTGCCTGGAGATGCCCAAGGACAGAAGAACCTGGAGGGCTACAGTACATAGGGTCACAAAGAGTAGGACATGACTGAAGCAGCTTAGCACACATGCACACATGCACAAGCAAACTTCACTTTTAGAAGGAGATAAAAATAAATATCTTGAAATGTACATACATCTAGTGATATAGACACATCAAAGCAGTCGTGGGGTCACAGAGGAAGCACTTGGTACAGTCTGAGGGGGAACATAAAGCCCACTTCAGAAGGGGGTGGCATCTGAGCTGGTGGCTGAACAAAGTATAAAGACCATTTGGCTAAACAAAGTGAGGCCATTCTAGGCAGAATGGTTCAAGGAGAGAAATCCTGTACAGTTTGGGGGAAGAGGGCCAAAATGAGGAGGAAGGTCAGAATGGGAATGTGGTCCCAGGAGGGGTCTTGTGTTTCACTGACTGAAAATGAGCTATGAAAATTTGAACCCAGTCTTTACAAACTCCAAGTTGGGTAATTTTAAAAGGGCATTCTTTTTTTTAAGTTTTTTTAAAATATTAAATGATGGTTTTATGAACATGGGTGCTGGAGGGGGAAGTTTGCTTTCAGCTGAGATCAAAAATCCAAAAGAACAGAGGAGCAAAAATAAAAGGATGGCCATCTGTGTTTTTAGCACTGGACCCACCGCCCCTCCCCCAAACCCACTTCCCCTTTAGAAGCACAGAGAATCTGGGTCACTTCCTTGCTATGGAAGATATTTAGAGCAGGATTAATCAGCACCTGGTGATTAAATTTGGGGCTATAAAATTGCAATATAGCTGTCACAGTTCTAGGGACTGTAGTCTGTGTTATATGTGTTCCAATGAAATGCTTAATTAAACTGAATGCCTAGATATTTAAATTCCTAGGACCAAGCAATCATCTGGTTGTTTATGATTTATCAAAGGTATTAATAATGTAACTGAGGTCCCTAAACTCAGAGAGTGAGTGGACCTATACTCCTGAAAATTGAATTCACAGCCTCATCAGTACCTGGCTTTATCGAAGGAAATAAATGCTGCAAAACACACCATCCTGCTATGCCAACAGAGATAGGGATAACAAAAGACCATACATGAAAAGCTAATCACCAGCTTCACAAATGCCACCTCCCTCAGTAGATTCTTAACTCTTCTCCTTAAGAAGTCCAAGTAATGTAACATCTATGCTTCACGTGACACCCATAGGCACTTAGTAAGAGCCCAAGGAAACTTCTTTCACTTCCTTCTCTAATTTTCTGTGGCTTCATGTGATTATGGGTAGAAAGACCGGAAAGAAACAGCAGTTTTCTTTTAATGATGAATGTAGTTTAATTAGGATCGCTAGACTCAGCAAATAAAAACTGCAAGATGCCCAGTTAAATTTGAATTTTAGATAAACAGTAAATATAAATGTGAGACATACTTATATTAAAGAATTGCTCCTTGTTTATCTGAAATTCAGACTTAACTGAATTGCCCTGTATTTCATCTGCCAACCCTAATTTTAAGGTTTTGCTGGGATGGCAAAAGCTCATTGGAGAAACTATGGGACTATCACAATGCCTGGGAGAACATGGAGGTGAGTTTGAACCAGGCACAGTTACTGCAGAATTTCTGTTCTCAAGCCCCAGCTGCATTTTCTTTCATCAGCACTCCCTAGAACGCTTTGGTGGAGCAAGTCATTTGACGGATTTCATTATCTACCAACTTATTCCACTGAATTTTATGTCACTTACCGAGAGAGATAAGCTTATTTAAGCAAAACTACAAATTACCTAATTTGCTCACTTGAGAAAGACAACATTTTGACTGTTAGAGTCACAGTAGCAGTTACCGAACCTCTCTATATACGTATATTTTTGACCATGCCATGCAGCTTGTTACTCAGCCCTCAGTCTCTGGACCCTTAGAGAGTTCATGGTCCTAACCACTGGACCAGTGGTTAGGTGTCTAACCTGAAGTCTGCAGTCTAAACTACAATGGTATTGGAGTTTAGAAATATATACATTATATTGTTATGAAAGCACAAAAGTATAAACTACAAATGAAAATAATCACTTTAAGGAGTATGACTAATTTGGGAAGAACTCTGTTCATCAAGCAGAGCATCCATAATATAGGAATTGAATGCTCCTCTCCAATTCATTCTCATTAAGAAATTAGAAAAAAAAAATTGTTTGGTTTGCTGTGGCCAAGAGAAGAAAAATATCCCTGTTCTAGAGACAACCAGATTCCTCCTCTTCTGTCTAGTTTAATTTTGGAGATTCTGCTGGATATTACACTCTGCTCTTATCCTACACTGGCCTCTCTAGAATAATGCCTCCTAACAATACGGCTCTTTTTACCATGTGAAAATTTTTCCCAGTATCTGTCTGCAATTGATCATTCTTTATTCACAGCTGTAAGTTCTGAGAATGTTCCAAGAGTACTGCTAAGGATATTTCAGTTCAATTAGGCTTAGTTCAGTCCCTCAGTCATGTCCAACTCTTTGCAACCCCATGGACTGCAGCACTCCAGGCCTCCCAGTCCATCACCAACTCTTGCAGTTCACTCAAACTCATGTCCATTGAGTCGGTGATGCCATCCAACCATCTCATCCTCTGTCGTCCCCTTCACCTCTCTCCCTCAATCTTTCCCAGCATCAGGGTCTTTTCCAATGAGTCAGTTCTTCGCATCAGGTGGCCAAAAGTTGCAGTTTCAGCTTCAGGATTGTCTGTCTAGTGAATATTCAGGACTGATTTCCTTTAGGATGGACTGGTTGGATCTCCTTGCGGTCCAAGGGACTCTGAAGAGTCTTCTCCAATACCACAGTTCAAAAGCATCAATTCTTTGGTGTTCAGCTTTCTTTATAGTCCAACTCTCACATACACACATGATTACCGGAAAAACCATACTCTGACTAGATGGATCTTTGTCATCAAAGTGATGTCTCTGCTTTTTAATATGCTGTCTAGGTTGACCATAGCTTTTCTTCCAAGGAGCAAGTGTCTTAATTTCATGGCTGCAGTCACCATCTCCAGTGATTTGGGGGCCCAGAAAAATAAAGTCTTTCACTGTTTCCATTGTTTCCCCATCTATTTGCCATGAAGTGATGAGACCAGATGCCATGATCTTAGTTTTTGAATGTTGAGTTTTAAGCCAGCTTTTTCACTCTTCTCTTTCACTTTTTCATCAAGAGGCTCTTCAGTTCCACTTCACTTTCTGCCATAAGGATGGTGCCATCTGCATATCTGAGGTTATCGATATTTCTCCCGGAAATCTTGATTCTAGTTTGTACTTCATCCAGCCCAGAATTTTGCATGATGTACTCTGAATATAACCTAAATAAGCAGGGTGACAATATACAGCCTTGACGTACACCTTTCCCAATTAGGAACCAGTCTGTTGTTCTATGTCTGGTTCTAACTGTTGTTTCCTGACCTGAATACAGATTTCTCAGGAGGCAGGTAAAGTGGTTGGTAGTCTCATTTCTTGAAATTTTTTTCACAGTTTGTTGTGATCCACACAGTCAAAGGCTTTGGCATAGTCAACAAAGCAGAAGTAGATATTTATCTGGAACTCTCTTGCTTTTTCAATGATCCAACAGATATTGGCAATTTGATCTCTGGTTCCTCTGCCGTTTTTAAATCCAGCTTGAACATCTTGAAGTTCGTAGTTCACATACTATAGAAGCCTGGCCTGGAAAATTTTGAGCATTACTTTGCTAGCATGTGAGATGAGTACAATTGAATGGTAGTTGGGGCATTTTTTGGCATTTCCCTTCTTTGGGACTGAAATGAAAGCTGAACTTTTCCAGTCCTGTGGCCACTGCTGAGTTTTCCAAATTTGCTGGCAGACTGAGTCTAGCACTTTCACAACATCATCTTTTAGGATTTGAAATAGCTCAACTGGAATTCCATCACCTCCACTAGCTTTGTTCATAGTGACACTTCCTAAGGCCCACTTGACTTCACATTCCAGAATATCTGGCTGTAGGTGAGTGATCACACCATCATGGCTATCTGGGTCATTAAGATCTTTTTGTAGAGTTCTTCTGTGTATTCTTACCACTCTGTCTATCAGATCTAATCCCTTGAAACTTTTTATCACTTCTGCTATACAATCATAAGGGATTTGTTTGATCATACCTGAATGGTATAGTGGTTTTCCCTACTTTCTTCAATTTAAGTCTGAATTTGGCAATACGGAGTTCATGATCTGAGCCACAGTCAGCTCCTGGTCTTGTTTTTGCTGACTGTATAGAGCTTCTTCATCTTTGGCTGTAAAGAATATAATCAATCCGATTTTGGTATTGACCATCTGGTGATGTCCATGTGTAGAGTATTCTCTAGTGTTGTTGGAAAAAGGTGTTTGCTATGACCAGTGCATTCTCTTGGCAAAACTCTGTTAGTCTTTGCACTGCTTCATTTAGTACTGCAAGGCCAAATTTGCCTGTTATGCCAGGTATCTCTTGGCTTCTTACTTTAGCATCCCAGCCTCTATGACGAAAGTTCAGTTCATTCGCTCAGTCATGCCTGACTCTTTGCGACCCCATGAACTGCAGCACACCAGGCCTCCCTGTCCATCACCAACTCCCAGAGTTCACTCAGACTCACATCCATTGAGTCAGTGATGCCATCCAGCCATCTCATCCTCTGGTGTCCCCTTCTCCTCCTGCCCCCAATCCTTCCCAGCATCAGAGTCTTTTCCAATGAGTCAACTCTTCGCATGAGGTGGCCAAAGTACTGGAGTTTCACCTTTAGCATCATTCCTTCCAAAGAAATCGCAGGGTTGATCTCTTTCAGAATGGACTGGTTGGATCTCCTTGCAGTCCAAGGGACTCTCAAGAGTCTTCTCCAACACCACAGTTCAAAAGCATCAATTCTTTGGCACTCAGCCTTCTTCACAGTCCAACTCTCACATCCATACATGACCACATGAAAAACCAGAGCCTTGACTAGAGCGACCTTTGTTGGCAAAGTAATGTCTCTGCTTTTGAATATGCTATCTAGGTTGGTCATAACTTTCCTTCCAAGGAGTAAGCGTCTTTTAATTTCATGGCTGCAGTCACCATCTGCAGTGATTTTGGAGACCAAAAAAATAAAGTCTGACACTGTTTCCACTGTTTCCCCATCTATTTCCCATGAAGTGATGGGACCAGATGCCATGATCTTAGTTTTCTGAATGTTGAGCTCTAAGCCAACTTTTTCACTCTCCTCTTTCACCGTCATCAAGAGGCTCTTTAGTTCCTCTTCACTTTCTGCCATAAGGGTGGTGTCATCTGCATATCTGAGGTTATTGATATTTCTCCCAGCAATCTTGATTCCAGCTTGTGCTTCTTTCAGCCCAGCGTTTCTCATGATGTACTCTGCATATAAGTTAAATAAGCAGGGTGACAATATACAGCCTTGACTTACTCCTTTTCCTATTTGCAACCAGTCTGTTGTTCCATGTCCAGTTCTAACTGTTGGTTCCTGACCTGCATATAGGTTTCTCAAGAGGCAGGTCAGGTGGTCTGGGATTCCCATCTCTTTCAGAATTTTAAACAGTTTATTGTGATCCACACAGTCAAGGGCTTTGGCATAATCAATAAAGCAGAAATAGATGTTTTTCTGGAACTCTCTTGCTTTTTCCATGCTCCAGCGGATGTTGGCAATTTGATCTCTGGTTCCTCTGCCTTTTCTAAAACCAGCTTGAACATTTGGAAGTTCACGGTTCACGTATTGCTGAAGCCTGGCTTGGAGAATTTTGAGCATTACTTTACTAGCGTGTGAGATGAGTGCAATTGTGTGGTAGTCTGAGCATTCTTTGGCATTGCCTTTCTTTGGGATTGGAATGAAAATTGACCTTTTCCAGTCCTGTGGCCACTGCTGAGTTTTCCAAATTTGCTGGCATATTGAGTGGAGCACTTTCACAGCATTATCTTTCAGGATTTGAAAGAGCTCAACTGGAATTCCATCACCTTCACTAGCTTTGTTTATAGTGACGCTTCCTAAGGTCCACTTGACTTCACATTCCAGAATGTCTGGCTCTAGGTGAGTGATCACACCATTGTGATTGTTTGGGTCATGAAGATCTTTTTTGTATAGTTCTTCTGTGTATTCTTGCCACCTCTTCTTAATATCGTCTGCTTCTGTTAGGTCCATACCATTTCTGTCCTTTATCGAGCCCATCTTTGCATGATATATTTCCTTGGTTTCTCTAATTTTCTTGAAGAGATATTTAGTCTTTCTCATTCTATTGTTTTCCTCTATTTCTTTGCATTGATTGCTGAGGAAGGCTTTCTTATCTCTCCTTCGTATTCTTTGGAACTTTGCATTCAGATGCTGATATCTTTCATTTTCCTTTGCTTTTCACTTCTCTTCTTTTCACAGCTATTTGTAAGGCCTCCACAGTCAGCCATTTTGCTTTTTTTTGCATTTCTTTTCCATGGGGATGGTCTTGATCCCTGTCTCCTGTACAATGTCATGAGCTTCCGTCCATAGTTCATCAGGCACTCTATCTATCAGATTTGGTCCCTTAAATCTATTTCTCACTTCCACAGTATAATCATAAGGGATTTGATTTAGGTCATACCTGAATGGTCTAGTGGTTTTCCCTACTTTCTTCAATTTAAGTCTGAATTTTGCAACAAGGAGTTCATGATCTGAGCCACAGTCAGCACCTGGTCTTGTTTTTGCTGACTGTATAGAGCTTCTCCATCTTTGGCTGCAAAGCATATATTCAATCTGATTTCAGTGTTGACCATCTGGTGATGTCCACGTGTAGAGTCTTCTCTTGTGTTGTTAGAAGAGCGTGTTTGCTATGACCAGTGCATTCTCTTGGCAAAACTCTATTATTCTTTGCCCTGCTTCATTCTATATTCCAAGGCCAAATTTGCCTGTTACTGCAGGTGTTTCTTGACTTTCTACTTTTGCATTCCAGCCCCCTATAACCAAAAGGACATCTTTTTTGGATGTTAATTCTAGACGGTCTTGTAAGTCTTCATAGAACCATTCAACTTCAGCTTCTTCTACTGGCTGGGGCATAGGCTTGGATTACTGTGATATTGAATGGTTTGCCTTGGAAACGAACAGAGATCATTCTGTCGTTTTTGAGATTGCATCCAAGTACTGCATTTCGGACTCTTTTGTTGACCATGATGGCTACTCCATTTCTTCTAAGGGATTCCTGCCCATAGTAGTAGATATAATGGTCATCTGAGTTAAATTCGCCCATTCCAGTCCATTTTAGTTGACTGATTCCTAGAATGTCGACATTCACTCTTGCCATCTCCTGTTTGACTACTTCCAATTTGCCTTGATTCATGGATCTAACATTCCAGGTTCCTATGCAATATAGCTCCTTACAGCATCGGACCTTGCTTCTATCACCAGTCACATCCACAACTGGGTATTGTTTTTGATTTGGCTCCATCCCTTCATTCTTTCTGGAGTTATTTCTCCACTGATCTCCAGTAGCATATTGGGTACCTACCGACCTGAGGAGTTCCTCTTTCAGTATCCTATCATTTTTCCTTTTCATACTGTTCATGGGGTTCTCGAGGCAAGAATACTGAAGTGATTTCCCATTCCCATCTCCAGTGGACCACATTCTGTCAGACCTCTCCACCATGACCCGCCCATCTTGGGTGGCCCCACACAGCATGGCTTAGTTTCATTGAGTTAGACAAGGCTGTGGTCCATGTGATCAGATTGACTAGTTTTCTGTGATTATGGTTTCAGTGTGTCTGCCCTCTGATGCCCTCTCACAGCACCTACCGTCTTACGTGTGTTTCTCTTACCTCGGACGTGGGGTATCTCTTCACAGCTGCTCCAGCAAAGCACAGCTGCTGCTCCTTACCTTGGATGAGGGGCATCTCACGGCCACCCCTTCTGACCTTGAATGTGGAGTAGCTCCTCTTGGCCCTCCTACACCCATGTAGCTGCTGCTCCTTGGATGTGGGGTTGCTCCTCAGCCGCTCGACATCTTTTTTGGGTGTTAGTTCTAGAAGGTCTTGTAGGTCTTCATAGAACCATTCAGTTTCAGCTTCTTCAGTATTACTGGCTGGGGCATAGATTTTGATTGCTTTGATTACTGTGATATTGAATGCTTTGCCTTGGAAATGAACAGAGATCATACTGTCATTTTTGAGATTGCATCCAGGTACTTCATTTCATACTTTTTTTGACTATGAGGGTTACTCATCTTCTTCTAAGGGATTCTTGCCCACAGTGGTAGATATAATGTTCATCTGAATTAAATTCACACATCCCAGTCCATTTTAGTTCACTGATTCCTAAAATGTCATTGTTCACTCTACCATCTCCTTTTTGACCACTTCTAATTTACCTTGATTCATGGACCTGACATTCCAGGTTCCTATGCAATATTTTTCTTTACACCATTAGACTTTACTTCTATCATCAGTCACATCCACAACTGGGCATTGTTTTCACTTTGGCTCCATCTTTTCCTTCTTTCTGGAGTTATTTCTCCACTCTTCTCCAGTAGCATATTTGGCATCTACCAATCTGAGGATGTCATCTTTCATTGTCATATCTTTTTGCCTTTTCACACTGTTCCTGAGGTTCTCAAGGCAAGAATACCGAAGTGGTTTGCCGTTCCTTTCTCCAGTGGATCACGTTTTATCAGAACTCTCCACCATGACCCATCTGTCTTGGGTGGTCCTACATGGCATGGCTCATAGTTTCATTGAGTTAGGGAAGGCTGCCGTCCATGTGATCAGTTTGATTAGTTTTCTGTGATTGTGGTTTTCATTCTGTTTGCCCTCTGAAGGATAAGGTTAAGAGGCTTATGGAAGCTTCCTAATGGGAGCCACATCTCCTGGTGGCTGTTAAAAGGCCTGTCATAGTGCAGGATGACTTTCATTCTGCAAAACTTATTAAATACCCAGCATGAGAAAGGGCCTGTGTTAAGCATGGCATAATGCATTCAACATACCTGTTGATATTAACCATGTATAGTTAGCCAAGAATATGGATAGGATGCTCTGGAAGTCAGGGATGTAGAGTCCCCCACTCCCTATTGGTTAATAATGACAACAGTAATTGGTTGTCTCTATGCCAGGCACTCTGCTGGATATTGGCAATTAAACAGTGAATGAGCCCAAGAACTCACAGATGATGATGAAGTTATTCATACAGAGAAATGATAATAAGACATGATGAGGTTGGTAAAGGAATTACAGGACCTGGAAGAGATAGCCGATACAACAGTATAGAACACTATGGAGAGGAGCTGATGAGCTTAGTCCAAGGTTGCAGGCCAAACACTTAACCTTGAGACAGGTTATATCATGTAATCTTACTAATCTTTATCAGTACTTGCAAAAATAAAGCCCTTAAAACTCCTTACAGTTCATAAAATACTGGTGGGTATTTTGAATCTATTTTCAAACACTACAGTATTGAGAGCTTTATAGGGTACTGGTGCAAAATAGTTTGGGTAATATCAGCTCACTATTACCTGCTACTGGTCAGCTGACTGAATGGGGTCTAAGTTTTAAGGTAGGAAAGCCAGAGACTGCTACTAGGAACTGCTGGTCTTTTTCTTCTTTTCCTGAGCTAAATGTGTGATATTAAGCTGCTCCAACCTTAAAGTCCCCTATCGGTAATCTAGTTCATAACTTGTGACTACTAAATGTTTTGAGGATGAATGTCATGATGTCCCAGAAACAGATGGCTCAAGATATCTAAGTATTCTTACTACACCTGGTGACACTAATATGTACTTTTAGATTTATTTTTAGGACAGACATTACATTTAAAGTACATGGGGTGAGGTTTTACATCTCGGGATATCTAATTACCAACATCATCTGTACCAATCATGAATAAACTTACTGAAGACAAAGTATAACCAAAACCACATTATTGGTGGAGCAAGTCAGAATCCCCATTTGTCTGGGGGACAGTACATAGAAGCAGGACTAAAGTTGAGATTAATGGACTGAGATTATCCAGAATCAGGTGATAAATTGAAACTACTTGAGGGTAAACAGCTGTTTTTAGTCCTAACACTGAATATTATTTAAATTGGATAACAATTCTGGTTGATGCCATCATTTTAACACTAAAGTATGCCCTTCACATGAATTTTCGGTCCAGACTTTCCAAATAAATCAGGACATCTGTTGATTAACCTCAACATTATATTTTATTGATTGTTGCACTAATACCCCACTCAAGTCAATGGTCTTAGTCACAAAGGGAAGGAGATAATGCCAGCTTTGAGCACATAGAAAGGCTTGACAAGGGGCCAGCCAGTCTTCATGATGTCAGGCAGTGAGCTAAGAGAAGAAATGTGAGACTGAAAGTTATGGCATTAGGTGGAAAATCTACAAAGCATTTCAGGATAGAACATGTCCCTAGTAGAGATTGCCCAACAGAGAGAGGAATCTTCTGCAACTTTTTGAGCAGAGAGAGCTCAGATCATCTGTACTGCCCTATGGACTGAAGGTGGAGTTAAGAAGTGTTGATGTATGGCAAAACCAATACAATATTGTAAATTAATTAGCCTCCAATTAAAATAAATAAATTTATTAAAAAAAAAAAAAAGAAGAAGTGTCAGAATAATGTACCTCACTGCCTAGCTCCTTTGGTAAGATATCTTCACTGAGCGGTGGAAATCAGGCAGGAAAAGTTTGTTTCTCTTGAGTCTTGGGCTATATTTCTCCTCTAGCTGCCTGCTTATGAGCCACTGGAATCCAGATAAATAGTGCTTTGCACTGCTTGTTCTTGGACTTCCCTGGTGGCTCAGGGGGAAAGAATCCACATGCCAACACAGGAAAAGCAGGTTCCCTCCCTGGGTTGAGAAGATCCCCTGGAGAAGGAAATGGCAGCTCACTCTAGTATTCTTGCCTGGGAAATCACCCGGACAGAGGAACCTGGTAGGCTACAGTCCATGGGTTTGCAGAGTCAGATATGACTTAGTGATTAAAACAAAATCAACAAACTTCTTGTTCTAACAGGTCAATAATGTAAGCCTCCAACAGCAAAATCAAACATTTTATCTAGTACAAAAATGAAGTATTTTACAACATGTCTGTTTTCCTTTAAGAGAGGGATTCTTATCCAGAAATATACAAGATGACCTACCACATTGTGAATAATAATGAACATCTGTGTTCCAAGTCATTTCAGTCGCTCAGCCATGTCCAATTCTTTGCGACCCCATGGACTGCAGTGTGCCAGGCCTCCCTGTCCATTGCCAACTCCTGGAGTTTACTCAAACTCATGTCCGTGTTCCAAAGCCTAACTTAAAAAAGAAAAATTTAAGAATACAATTGAAACCCTTTCTGGTAGCCCTCCACAATGACAGCTCTCTCACTGCTCTCAGGTCAGCATTACATGAAATTAGAGTTTGAAATGGGTCACCAGTCTCAGTGGGACAAGCTGTGGTATGAAAACTTCAAGGCGGGCCTAGTGCAGGGGCATGGTTTTCCCTGAAACCAGGCCCTCTGAAGGCTGGCAGAATCCCCTCCCACCTCTGTGTAAATCCCTGTTGCCGAGTAATGCCAATGAATTTTAAAAATCTGGAGCAAGCAAGTGTAGTTTAGTACATTTTTAAAAATTCAAATTCATTACCATAAAAATGAGCCTCTTCTCTGTCACAGCTTACAATTCTCTCTGACATTCAATTGACTGATCAGCAGACCTGGGCTTTATGGTAGGAGACTTTTTGCATTCCTCTTTGATCTGATTTCCCCCTATTTAATAGACAATTATAGGCTCTTTAAATCCCAAAGGTTCAGAGAGAGCAAATAATTACCAGTAGCAATTTTAGAATAAAGCCAATCTAAATGAGCTCAGTTAAATTATGTAATACTAAGCAGTGGCTTTTTTTTTTTAAACAAGGACAGTGAATCAAAACCCCAAACAATCGTTATACTGCCTCAAATTCCTCCTGACAGCTGCCTGTTAAACTTCTGACCTGTTTGTAAAAATCTGCACACCATCTACCAAAGGGATACACACATGATTGCAAACTTCTGTTCTAAGGACATTAAATAAATTATTTCTTTAAGATCATATGGCAGATCTATAATTAATTAAACCCACCATGATATTACAGCAAAATAATTTAGCTTTTCTAAAAAGGTAAATGTAATTTGCCGGTCTGGTATTTGGAAGAATGCTTTACCCCAAATCAATTCCTTTAGTTTCTAGAGAATAGAAACTAGAGGCAATCTCATTTTAATTATATCTCTTTATTGCTAACAAAGGAATGATTTATGCAATTAAATTAACCGGCTACAAAATTATTCTCAGCTGGGCTGTCCTAATTCTTTGCTTTCTGAATTGCAGGTTCTTACACTTTCCTATGTAGATTAATTTTTCTGATATGCAAACAATGCCTCTTGTGTTCGTCTTTTCCACTTTTTTTTTTTTTTTTAATTCAAAAGTCTCCTTTTCTTCTTGCTGCGACATGAGTAATATTTGTTGAACTGCTGGGCTGTGGCTAAATTTTTTTTTTTAATGTTAAAAAGATGAAAAAAATCTTTTCCAATCTCATTATTCCAGAACAGAGCAAGGTTTGAGGGATTTCTTATCTGTGATACTAGAACAGCGGCAAAGACAGGGAAAATTTGCAAAAATGTCAAAGGCTGCAAAATTTGAAAATGGTTTCAGCAGCCCTGGGAGTTGTAAATTAGCAAATGCTTTTAGAACCACCTTTTTCCATTGCATCCCTCTGTTCCTTTGCTTGCCCCGCACCCATCCCACACCTGTCTGTATGCCACAATTATTTCTTACAAAATGTAATCAGGTATATCCAGGCATGCTAACATCACCAGCTACAAGCTAGCGTTTATGGAGTGACCTCTTTGAGCAGGACACTGAATGAGGGGCAGGTGGAGGAGGGCAGGGGAAGGGGGTTATAGAGGAATCTGAAGACATTCCCTCTGTCCTTCAGTAGTTGATGGTCTAGGAGGTAATTTTTGGTAAACATTCTTATGAAGTAAGATACATTTCTGTACTGATCAATTAAAGACAGAATGATAACATAGCTCCAGGGCTGATAGCATTATATGGGACCTACATTGATTGAGATTATTTTAAAATATTCTACATAGTTTGCTATTCATTCTTTTAAGATAGGATGAGGTAAGAAGTAGCAAAATACAGTCTGGCAATGTTAAGAAAGTGACAGAAAAGAGATGAGGTGCATGTTTTCTTTTGAAGCATAAATATGTGGCTTCCCAAGTGGCTCAGACTGTAAAGTATCTGCCTGCAATGTGGGAGCTCTGGGTTTGACCCCTGGGTTGGGAAGATCCCCTGGAGAAGGGAATGCCAATCCACTCCAGTACTCTTGCCTGGAGAATCCCATGGACAGAGGAGCCTGGCGGGCTACAGTCCATTGGATCACAGAGCTGAACACGACTGAGCAATTAACACCTTCACTTCATATGATATAGGCATGCTTCTCATGCCTCCACCTTTATTTACCAGATCAGGGGCATAACCCTTCTCTGTGAAGGGCCAAATAGTAAATATTTTTGGAAATGTAGATCATATTGTTTCAGAAATGGGACCCCTTCCAGGGCCCAAAGGGGGCTCTTGTCTAACACTAGGAAATGAATCGTCCCAGGAGACACTTGTGCTGAAAAAGCAAGAGATTTTATTGGGAAGGGGCGCCTGGGAAGAGGGCAGGAAGGTAAAGAAACCCAGGAGGACTGCTCTGTCACTGCTCTGTCATGTGGCTTCCAGTCTTCAGTTTTATGGTAATGGGATTATTTTCTGGGTTGTCTCTAATCAATCATTCTGGTTCAGGGTCCTTCTTAGTGACGCACGCGTTGCTCAGGCAAGATGGACGCCAGTGAGAAGGATTCTAGGAGGTGATGGGACGTCTCTTTTGGTGGTTTGTTAGTCCCATGTTCCTTACTAGGACCTCCTGTTGTGAAATAACTCATCTAGATGGTTACTAGAGTGCCTGGACAGGGTGGGTGGTTTCAGTGTGCTTCCCCTAACAACATGGTGTCTGTCACAATTACTGAACTCTGCCATCTTGGCTTGATTACAGGCATAGACAATATGTAAACAATGAGCCTGGCTATGTTCTAATAAAACTTTATTAACAAAATCAGGGAGCACCTGGGGGAATTCCGGCCCTAATCCCAAGGTTTGCTTCTTTTTTCCTTTTCATATATCTACAGAGGGGAGGGGGTAAGGGTGACTTTGGGGCTGAGTGTGTAGAAAGGAGAAGGGCTTTTACCCTGGAATGCCTTCGCTTCCGCAGATGAATCAGGTGTTGGGGGAGAGAAGTGTACCTCTGGGCAGATGCCCTGTAGTGTGGGTAAGGCATGTGGAGCTGATTTTTGTTCCCCATTTACCCTTCTGAGAAGTTGGAAGAACAATCACTCTGAACATAAAAGTTAAGCAAAAAAAAAAAAAGAGGGAAAAAAGTTACCTTTTCTCTGTATGAGCAAAAGACAAGAGAGTTTTCTTCAGAACTCTCTGGAACCTGGTAACCTAATTTGTTACATAGCAGTGGATAACTAATAAAGGATTTGGGCAAAAAGGAAAGCATAACATTTGCATGGAGAGAAAGCCCTTAAGAGTTGACAGTGTCCATGGATACTTCTTGACAGCAGAAACTGACTTTTTCACTTGACTTCTTCCAGTGTATATACTCATATTGCATGTGGTATAATTACTCTTAGTAAAGGACCATTGTATTATGGATTGAAGTGGACACCTAAATTCTGTGAAAGTAAATGAAGCCCAACCATGGATATGAGTAAGGGAGAAAATAGGGCCACATGTATATGTGGGCTAAGTCACTTCAGTTGTGTCTGACTCTGTGCGCACCATGCTCCTCTGTCCACTGGATTCTCTGGGGAAGAATACTGGAGTGGGTTGCCATGCCCTTCTCCAGGGGACCTTCCCAACCCAGGGATCAAACCTGCGCCTCATGTCTCCTGCACTAGCACGTGGGTTCTTTACCACTAGTGCCACCCGGGAGGCCCAGATGTATGTATGTATGTGTGTACATGAAGATATGTGTGTATCTTTCACATATTTAGGGAGACCAATCATTCTGGCTTGCTCTGAACTGAGGGGTTTCCTCGAATGTGGGACATGCAGGGTTAAAAACTAGGACACTGAGAGAACTAAAGGGAACCCTTCTAAGAAAAATAGAAAATGGGAGAACCTGAGGAACAGATGACTACACCTTTGAATACAGTAGGGTTTCTCCATTTGTTTCTTCAACAGATATTAGTTTGCTTCTATTGTATGCTAAATTCTGTAGATTAAAATTTTGTGGCCTCTGACTTGAATGAGTACTTATATAAAGTTGCCTTGATTTACATTAGGACAAATTTGCCTCTAAGATAAATACATTTGATTACTGAGAACTTTTTAAAAGATATTAATATTTCTATAACATTTTTTTTTCAAGTCTAGTCTAAAAGATGGCTTTAAGCATCTGTTTTCTGAATCCTTTCTCAGGTATGCCAGGTGACATAGTTGAGAGCAATAAACATTAGTAGTGGGTAGGTCACAGTCGCGAGTTAACACATGCCTTTTTTTTCTGGTTAGATTCTATTTCTTTCAAATTGTAAAAGCTCACCTAGCACCTCTGGCAGCTATTTTTGTCATCTCTATTTCTTGGGTTTTACTAGTAATACTAGCCATTTACAAAGAGTGATAAGAAGCTCACATTTATTTTCTGATTTAATTCTTACAACAACTATGTGGAGTAAAGACTACTATAATCCCTAATTTACAAATGAGGAACCTGAGGCTCCGAGACATTCTATAACATGACCCAGTTCACATGGCTGGTAAGTCACAAACATGGAATTTCAAAGTCCCTCCAAACCCCACATTCTTCACCACTAAACTAAATTGCTCATCCTAATAATTGTTACCATAATGTAAGGTGCTTGCCTATGCACAGGGTGCTGTGCCATGCACTTTACACATTACCATCACTTCCTTGGAAAGTAAAGGACTTGGTGATATGAACGTGGAATCAATGACGAGAGGCAGGGAGTGATATCGACTTCGCTATTCAAGGTGTCGTCAGGAGTCCCGCAGTGTGTTTCACCCAGAAGCTGTTTAGAAACGCAGAATCTCAGTTTTTTGCACGTGTGCTCAGTTGTATCTGACTCTCTGCAACTCCATGGACTGTAGTCCACCAGGCTTCCCTGTCCATGGGATTCCCCAGGCAAGAATACTGGAGTGGGTTGCCATGCCCTCTTCCAGGGGATCATCCTGACGCAGGGATCGAATCAGTCTCCTGCATTGGCAGGCAGATTTTTTACCACTGAGCCACCTGGGAAGCTCTGCAGGATCTCAGATCCCACCCAAACCAGCTGAATGAGAATCTGTATTTTAACAAGATCTAGTCTAGGTGACTTGTAAGCACATCAATGCATTTCAATTGCTATAGAAGACCTATGAAAAAAACCTGTCCCCACCTGTGAATGGATTTCTCTGTTGCAGTGATTCTCTAAGTGGGATCCCTGACCAGGAGTGTCATCTTCACCAGGGAATTTCAAATGAACATTCTAGAACCCCACCCCAGACCTTCTGAATGAGAAGTTCCGAGGCAGTAATCTGTCTTAGCCTTTCATGAGATTCTGATGAAACCCGAGGTTTGAGACCCATCCTTCAAAGGTTGTACAATCCGCACACCTGCGCTCTACTTTGGAACGAGGAGTCAGCAGTGACACCCTGTGGAGCCAAGGGAAGCTTGCATGTTTGCCATGAGTGTGCTTGCCTTTTGCTCCTGGTAAGAAAGATAAACCGTCATGATCTATGTTCTTTGTACTAAAAATACAAAGCTGATTTGCTACCTGGTAAACTATATGCTTTAGAATCCTCTGCTCATTTTGGCCAAGCTGACAAGATCCTTTAATTCAGCAAACATTCACTCATCACCAAGTAGGCATAAAGGACTGCAAATAGAGGCAGTGCAGAAAATAGAAAGCCTGCTCCCTGGAGCAATCTACTACCAGTTATGTTTATAACAGCACCAGCTACCGTGTATTTGCTGTGTAGCAGGCACTGTGCTGTTTTTTTAAAAGACTCACTCAATTCTTATGAGCTAAAGATGTATTTATTATTCCCATTTTATAAGAAATATAAATACTGACTCTAAAGTGTATGCTTTTAATCACACAGCAGAGATTCTTAAAGTGATCTCCAAAGATCACTGTTATCAGCACTTAGTGCACTTAAGTGTAGCCTCCCAGAGACCCCTCCAAATCAAGGCATATTTAACAAGCACCCCAGGCAAATGTTATAGACAGTATAATTTGGGAACTACTGTGTTATATCACGGAGAAGGCAATGGCACCACACTCCAGTACTCTTGCCTGGAAAATCCCATGGACGGAGGAGCCTGGTAGGCTGCAGTCCATGGGGTCGCTAAGAGTCGGACACGACTGAGCGACTTCACTTTCACTTTTCACTTTCCTGCACTGGAGAAGGAAATGGCAACCCACTCCAGTGTTCTTGCCTGGAGAATCCCAGGGACGGCGGAGACTGGTGGGCTGCCGTCTATGTGGTCGCACAGAGTCGGACACGACTAAAGCGACTTAGCAGCAGCAGCAGCAATGTTATACCACATGGCCTCTGTCAAAGTATACTATCCTTCAAAGTATTATGGATCATATCCTGAAGTGAGTTAGCATCAAATATTTGTAAAGCAGTGGCAAAGAGATGATTAAATTTGTATTTTAGGGAGATCTATGTATTGACAGTATGAATGGATTAAAGGAGGATGGTAGTAGTAGAGAAGGACTTTATCATCTTATCATGAAGACCAACAAACAATGTCACACTAAAACAAGGCCAGGTGGTGGTCTAGGTTAATTTCCTAAGTGACTTGTTCATTCTAGTACGGGTATCTCAAATTCGTGTACAGGAAAGTTCAGTTTTAAGAGCTGCATGAAATCTAAGCTAGAAATCCTGAACCAAGTACTAGGAGGATAATTTAGGTAATCTAAAGAAAAATAACAAAATAGGGTCAGAATTGGAGCTTTGGCAGAGTCATCCTCTTAGCAAACTTTTAAAATAATTTTAAGTTACTATTTAGAACCTACTTCAATTCCTAAATGGATTGTCTATAAATTCTGATACTTTTTTTTTTTTTGAGTTGCTGCTGCTGCTGCTAAGTCACTTCAGTCCTGTCCACCTCTGTGCAACCCCATAGACGGCAGCCCATCAGGCTCCCCCATCCCTGGGATTCTCCAGGCAAGAACACTGGAGTGGGTTGTCATTTCCTTCTCCAATGCATGAAAGTGAAAAGGGAAAGTGAGGTCACTCAGTCGAGTCTGACTCTTTGCGACCCCATGGACTGCAGGCTACCAGGCTCCTCCGTTTGAGTTGTTACTATCACTTTAAAAATTTTCAGCTCTGCTGTTTCAAATCTTAAAATCGAGTTATTCTATTTAATATCATTGGTTATACAAGTTGTGTTATGCCCCCTGGTGGCAATAAGGAGAGGAAGATGAGAAGCATATTTCAATCAAAATGAGAGAGCCGACTTAATTGAAACAGGGGACAGGTCCTGAACTTGAAATGGAATTTCATATAAAACTTTTCTGGTCTTACTAAAAATAGGAAACATCCCGTTAAAACTAAAATCAGATGTGTTAACTTCAGCCTGCAAGGTGCATATTTCAATTTTCCTTGCTTTGTCATAAAATGGATTAGCTCCTTGAAATATGTCAGTTGAACTTGAAATTAAATATTTGCTCTACATATAGCTAATAAGTAGCTGCACTCATATAACATAACTGAAGCCTATATACAGAATTTCCTTCAAGATCAGACTTTAGCATATGTCACATATACATAATACCATCGCCTTTTTTCAGAGCATTAATTTCCCTCTATTAATAAACTTTTCAAGGTTACATAAGCCCAAGTAGTCATTTTCAAGAAGGTGTTACAAAAAAGTTCTAAATTGTATAATTTGCCCTCCAATCAAAACAGCCAAATAATGGTTTTAATGGGCATTATACTGACAGCTTCTTGATTAAGGCTTTTATCTGTTTGGGGACCAAAAAAAGATGAGTGAAGATACTGAACTACTAGAACCTATGCTGATGTTTGGTGTGAAAAAAAAATGCATGAAAGATAAATGTTTCTTCTTGGACTAAGAAAACTTGGCCTCAGTGGATATATTATTTGGTCAAAGAGGAAAAAAAACCCCTATTTCTTAAGTAAACAAAGTAGCTACCAGGTGCCTGGCACCACACTATCCTATTAGTACTAAAGAGAGACAGTCACTGGCCTAGGCAAGTGGAGGATGTGTAAAAAATTACAATATGATACAAATTACAGTGAAAGTAATAACAAAAAAAGAGAGGAAAACCTGACCTTTAAACAGGTATTACAGCAATAGTTTGGGTTGGGGACTTTAAAAATGAGTACTGTATGTTCAGTTGGACACACGGAAGAAGAAAAAAAAAAACAGTGAGAAGAAACGTGGAAACACATGGAAGTGTGAGGTGCTAAGAAAGCGAAAATAGGTATTACTCATGGATGAAGTTCAAACGAGAACTGGCAAGAGAAAAGGCATGGGAGTCTAGAGTACAAGAGGTCTTGAAATTCATGCAAATTTCTCCTCTAAGTGACAGGTCCCAAAACTTTCTCAGTTCAAGAAGCTCTTAGTGTATCCGAAATTCTTTTACTATGCCCCTTGGTGGAAAAAAAAAAAAAAAAAAAACAACCCCAAAGCTGAAAAGTTCCATTATCAAGTAGTTAGGTTCAAATAACTTAATAGGTATTTATGCCCCAGCAATGTTCATTTAAACAGAACAAAACTGAAAGAGTATTCTCTTCTGCTGGATAGCAATTAACAGTGTGCATGCCAATTCGGCACTGTACAAATCAGATTGCTATTGGCATTCTCATTTCTGATTCCATAATGATTTTCAGGTGATACTTGATTTGTATTACAGCAAACCAGTGAATGCCACACCCCAAAACCCAGCTTCGTAAAGAGGTATCATTAAAAGGAATTTAGTGTGATCTAACGTTGAAACTGTGAACTACCTTGAGCTAGCAGTTTGCATTGGTGTCCAACAGACAGCAACGATCACTCTATTTCCTTTGCAAACTTAAAATATTGAGTTTACTATGACACCCAAGCACAATTTGAAAATCTAAAAGCTTTTGCAAAAATAATTGACATAATCTAATTCGCATGTGTGAAGTGAAGTGAAGTGAAGTGAAGTCGCTCGGTCGTGTCTGACTCTTTGCGACCCCATGGACTGTATCCTACCAGGCTCCTCCCTCCATGGGATTCTCCAGGCACGAGTACTGGAGTGGGTTGCCATTTCCTTCTCCAGGGGATCTTCCCGACCCAGGGATCGAACCTGGGTCTCCTGCTTTAACCTGAGCCACCAGGGAAGCAATTAGCATGTTTAGAATAACCTAATACCTTTGAAGAAGTGGATTCGAGATTGTAAACCTAGTAAAAAAGATTAGTGCCAAGTACACCAGCTAAGAAATGAAGATGATATAAATTGCAACATGGGCAAAGATGTGAGAGGAGGAGACTTGGGTACATCAATCCATAGTTCTTGCTAACTAAATGGATATAAGGAGTGAGAAGTAGTGGCATGAGAGAGAAAGTTGGCTAAGTTCCTTTTCCATAACATACTTTTGAGTATTTTGATAATCATATTTGAATTTAATTGGTTCCACCTGCAGTCCTGTATTCTATTTTATGCACTAAAACATTACATTACTCTGAAAAGGTCTGTTAGGCTTCACCAGAATGCCACAAGGTTAAAAATTTCTACAGCCACCTCTCAGTATCCGCAGGGGACTGGCCCCAGGACCAGTGATCTGAGACTGCTGACGCTCCAAGGGCCGTAGTGATCCTCCATGTCCACAGTTCTGCCCATAGTGATCCTCCGTATCCACAGTTCTGCATCCACGGATTCAACCAACTGTGGATCATTTATTCAAAAGTTCTATTCAAACAAATCCACGTAAAAGTAGACCCTTGCAGTTCACAGCGGTGTTGTCAGGGTATACTGTATTGGCTATTGAATACCCAAGTCTGAAATTCAAGAAAAATATGACAAATGTTAACAATGCACATAACGCAGTAAAAGTTGCATGGATGTTTAATTCATGACTGAAGTGGTGGGTGTAGATGAAAGTTTCCAAGGAGGGGTACAGAGGTTGAGAAGAGAAGGAGGGTCAAGGGCAGACGCCTAGAGAATACATTCTAGGGGAGAACAGAGAATGAGACCCTCATGGGAAAATATCTAAAAGGAACAGACAATTAAGAGAACTAAGAGGGCAGTGTTACTGAGACACAGGGGAAAAAGTATTGGACAGGTAGAATGTAAGGAAGATAAAGATTAAAATGGTCCAGGGAATTTTGATAACTAGTAAAATGATTTTAGAAACTTCAGTGAACCAGTATGAATAGAAATAACAACACCATTATGGGCAGGGAAAGAAATAGAGGTACATATAAATTAGGTTTTCTAGAAATTTGGTTGTGGGGGAAGAAAAAGAATAAGAGCTAAAGGTGGAGACAGGTCTTGGTGAGTTAAACATTTTTTAAACATAAAATGAGAGACATGGTCATGTTTATACCTGTTGCCCAGCCCCATAAATAGACCTTTCCATGGGCTGAATTTTTTTTTTTTTTAAAGCAAGAAAGGGACAGGGCAATAGCTCAATTTTGTGCCCCAACTATTCCTCCATTGGACACCTAGCCCTTTCCACTCTTCCTAGGGCTTTTCCTCTTACTGAAAGCCTACTCTGTACTTACTGTAGTATTTTATATTTCTGTCAAAGAGAAAAATAACTGGAACTCTGCTGCTGCTGCTACTAAGTCGCTTCAGTTGTGTCCGACTCTGTGCGACCCCATAGACAGCAGCCCACCAGGCTCTGCCGTCCCTGGGATCTCCAGGCAAGAACACTGGAGTGGGTTGCCATTTCCTTCTCCAATGCATGAAAGTGAAAAGTGAAAGTGAAGTCGCTTAGTCGTGTCCAACTCTTAGCGGCCCCATGGGCTGCAGCCCACCAGGCTCCCCCGTCCATGGGATTTTCCAGGCAAGAGTACTGGAGTGGACTGCCATTGCCTTCTCCGAACTGGAACTCTAAATACCATTAATTAATACGTATTGTCTACCACGGCACTGTTCTAAGCAGTTTGCACATTTTATTTTCCTCATAAAAATGTCATAGCATAAGACCACCACTCTCATACTTTGTCTTTCAAAGAATTACATTAGGAAGTATGGTATAGTAAAAACATTCCAGACCTCAGTATCACACAAAGCACAATTCAAATTTTGGTTCAATTATTTACTCTTTCAGGACCTTCACCCATCAAGTAGTTATAAAAATGTCTACCTAGAGCTGCCTGAGTGAAGATCAAATGAGATCCCACAATGCTTAGTGCAAAGCCAGGGCTCAGTAATACTATACCTCTGTATGTTGACAAACAAAGCGACAAAAGCCATGAAAATAACAGGGGGAAGAAATTTCAAATGCAATTGTTTATTTCAACCACTACTTACAACAAGGAGCAGAGACATGAATACCTGCACAATTTAAGTTCATGGAAGTCTACAATAAATGTATTATCTTACAAAATAATAATCTATGAGAGTATATAAAAAATGACCGAGCCAACACTATTTAGTACTTTTGATACTTTCATTAACTTCAACTTAACTATTCCCTTTCAGAATATAAAATTAAAAGTTGACAAGCTTTTTATAAAAAGATGTGTAATTCTGTTAATCAGGTTGGGTTCTGAACATTTTCTTCTTCAGTTCAGCTGTTTTCGCATCTATTTTAGCATGGCAGTCCTCTGTTGCCTTTTCAATGCCTTCGTGGTATTTCTCCAAAGCAGCTTTCAAGCTGAGAAATATTTCCTAAGTAGAAAATGAAATACAACAAGGATTATTCCATGCAATGACCAAAACTAAAAGTGAATTAAAGAATTCCAACAGTCTCATTCGTATTTATTCATAATATTTTATTTATTTTTTTTTTTCAAAAATTTTATTTAAAAAAAAATCACATGCTCCCCATCCTGAACCTCCTCCCTCCCAACCTCCCCATACCATCCCCTGGGCCTTCCCAGCGCACCAGCCCCAAGCATCCAGCATCGTGCACTGAACCTGGACTGGCATCTCGTTTCATACATGACATTTCACATGTTTCAATGACATTCTCCCAAATCTTCCCACCCTCTCCCACAGAGTCCATAAGACTGTTCTATACATCAGTGTCTCTTTTGCAGTCTCGTACACAGGGTTATCGTTACCATCTTTCTAAATTCCATATACATGCGTTAGTATACTGTATTTATGTTTTTCCTTCTGGCTTACTTCACTCTGTATAATAGTCTCCAGTTTCATCCACCTCATTAGAACTGATTCAAATGTATTCTTTTAATGGCTGAGTAATACTCCATTGTGTATATGTACCACAGCTTTCTTATCCATTCATCTGCTGATGGACATCTAGGTTGCTTCCATGTCCTGGCTATTATAAACAGTGTGCTCACGATGAACATTGGGGTACACGTGTCTCTTTCCCTTCTGGTTTCCTCAGTGTGTATGCCCAGCAGTGGGATTGCTGGATCATAAGGCAGTTCTATTTCCAGTTTTTTAAGGAATCTCCACACTGTTCTCCATAGTGGCTGTACTAATTTGCATTCCACCAACAGTGTAAGAGGGTTCCCTTTTCTCCACACCCTCTCCAGCATTTATTATTTGTAGACTTTTGGATCGCAGCCATTCTGACTGGTGTGAAATGGTACCTCATAGTGGTTTTGATTTGCATTTCTCTGATAAAGAGTGATGTTGAACATCTTTTCAAGTGTTTGTTAGCCATCTGTATGTCTTCTTTGGAGAAATGTCTATTTAGTTCTTTGGCCCATTTTTTGATTGGGTCATTTATTTTCTGGAGTTGAGCTGTAGGAGTTGCTTGTATATTTTTGAGATTAGTTGTTTGTCAGTTGCTTCATTTGCTATTATTTTCTCCCATTCTGAAGGCTGTCTTTTCACCTTGCTGATAGTTTCCTTTGATGTGCAGAAGCTTTTAAGTTTAATTAGGTCCCATTTGTTTATTTTTTGCTTTTATTTCAATATTCTGGGAGGTGGGTCATAGAGGATCCTGCTGTGATGTATGTCAGAGAGTGTTTTGCCTATGTTCTCCTCTAGGAGTTTTATAGTTTCTGGTCTTATGTTGAGATCTTTAATCCATTTTGAGTTTATTTTTGTATATGGTGTTAGAAAGTGTTCTAGTTTCATTCTTTTTACAAGTGGTTGACCAGATTTCCCAGCACCACTTGTTAAAGAGATTGTCTTTAATCCACTGTATATTCTTGCCTCCTTTGTCAAAGATAAGGTGTCCATATGTGCGTGGATTTATCTCTGGGCTTTCTATTTTGTTCCATTGATCTATATTTCTGTCTTTGTGCCAGTACCATACTGTCTTGATAACTGTGGCTTTGTAGTAGAGCCTGAAGTCAGGTAGGTTGATTCCTCCAGTTCCATTTTTCTTTCTCAAGATCGCTTTGGCTATTCGAGGTTTTTTTGTATTTCCATACAAATTGTGAAATTATTTGTTCTAGCTCTGTGAAGAATACTGTTGGTAGCTTGATAGGGATTGCATTGAATCTATAAATTGCTTTGGGTAGTATACTCATTTTCACTATATTGATTCTTCCAATCCATGAACATGGTATATTTCTCCATCTATTAGTGTCCTCTTTGATTTCTTTCACCAGTGTTTTATAGTTTTCTATATATAGGTCTTTAGTTTCTTTAGGTAGATATATTCCTAAATATTTTATTCTCTTCGTTGCAATGGTGAATGGAATTGTTTCCTTAATTTCTCTTTCTGTTTTCTCATGATTAGTGTATAGGAATGCAAGGGATTTCTGTGTGTTGATTTTATATCCTGCAACTTTACTATAATCATTGATTAGTTCTAGTAATTTTCTGGTGGAGTCTTTAGGGTTTTCTATGTAGAGGATCATGTCATCTGCAAATAGTGAGAGTTTTACTTCTTCTTTTCAATTTGGATTCCTTTTATTTCTTTTTCTGCTCTGATTGCTGTAGCCAAAACTTCCAAAACTATGTTGAATAGTAATGGTGAAAGTGGGCACCCTTGTTTTGTTCCTGACTTTAGAGGAAATGCTTTCAATTTTTCACCATTGAGGATAATGTTTGCTGTGGGTTTGTCATATATAGCTTTTATTATGTTGAGGTATGTTCCTTCTATTCCTGCTTTCTGGAGAGTTTTATCATAAATGGGTGTTGAATTTTGTCAAAGGCTTTCTCTGCATCTATTGAGATAATCATATGGTTTTTGTTTTCAATTTGTTAATGTGGTGTATTACATTGATTGATTTATGGATATTGAAGAATCCTTGCATCCCTGGGATAAAGCCCACTTGGTCATGGTGTATGATCTTTTAATGTGTTGTTGGATTCTGATTGCTAGAATTTTGTTTAGGATTTTTGCATCTATGTTCATCAGTGATATTGGCCTATAGTTTTCTTTTTTTTGTGGCATCTTTGTCAGGTTTTGGTATTAGGGTGATGGTGGCCTCATAGAATGAGTTTGGAAGTTTACCTTCCTCTGCAATTTTCTGGAAGAGTTTGAGCAGGATAGGTGTTAGCTCTTCTCTAAATTTTTGGTAGAATTCAGCTGTGAAGCCGTCTGGACCTGGGCTTTTGTTTGCTGGAAGATTTTTGATTACAGTTTCAATTTCCATGCTTGTGATGGGTCTGTTAAGGTTTTCTATTTCTTCCTGGTCGAGTTTTGGAAAGTTGTACTTTTCTAAGAATTTGTCCATTTCTTCCTCGTTGTCCATTTTATTGGCATATAATTGTTGATAATAGTCTCTTATGATCCTTTGTATTTCTATATTGTCTGTTGTGATCTCTCCACTGTCATTTCTAATTTTATTGATTTGATTTTTCTCCCTTTGTTTCTTGATGAGTCTGGCTAATGGTTTGTCAATTTTATTTATCCTTTCAAAGAACCAGCTTTTTGGCTTTGTTGATTTTTGCTATGGTCTCTTTTGTTTCTTTTGCATTTATTTCTGCTCTAATTTTTAAGATTTCTTTCCTTCTACTAACCCTGGGGTTCTTCATTTCTTCCTTTTCTAGTTGTTTGAGGTGTAGAGTTAGGTTATTTATTTGACTTTTTCTTGTTTCTTGAGGTGTGCCTGTATTGCTATGAACTTTCCCCTTAGGACTGCTTTTACTGTGTCCCACAGGTTTTGGGTTGTTGTGTTTTCATTTTCATTCGTTTCTATGCAAATTTTGATTTCTTTTTGATTTCTTCTGTGATTTGTTGGTTATTCAGCAGCGTGTTGTTCAGCCTCCATATGTTGGAATTTTTAATAGTTTTTCTCCTGTAATTGAGATCTAATCTTACTGCATTGTGGTCAGAAAAGATGCTTGGAATGATTTCTATTTTTTTTGAATTTACCAAGGCTAGCTTTATGGCCCAGGATGTGATCTATCCTGGAGAAGGTTCCATGTGCACTTGAGAAAAAGGTGAAATTCATTGTTTTGGGATGAAATGTCCTATAGATATCAATTAGGTCTAACTGGTCTATTGTATCGTTTAAAGTTTGTGTTTCCTTATTAATTTTCTGTTTAGTTGATCTATCCATAGGTGTGAGTGGGGTATTAAAGTCTCCCACTATTATTGTGTTATTGTTAATTTCTCCTTTCATACTTATTAGCATTTGTCTTACATACTGCGATGCTCCGTGTTAGGTGCATATATATTTATAATTGTTATATCTTCTTCTTGGATTGATCCTTTGATCATTATGTAGTGACCTTCTTTGTCTCTTTTCACAGCCTTTGTTTTAAAGTCTATTTTATCTGATATGAGTATTGCTACTCCTGCTTTCTTTTGGTCCCTATTTGCATGGAAAATCTTTTTCCAGCCCTTCACTTTCAGTCTGTATGTGTCCCCTGTTTTGAGGTGGGTCTCCTGTAGACAACATATGTAGGGTCTTGTTTTTGTATCCATTCAGCCAGTCTTTGTCTTTTTGGTTGGGGCATTCAACCCATTTACGTTTAAGGTAATTACTGATAAGTATGATCCCGTTGCCATTTACTTTATTGTTTGGGGTTGAATTTATACACCATTTTTGTGTTTCCTGTCTAGAGAATATCCTTTAGTATTTGTTGTAGAGCTGGTTTGGTGGTGCAGAATTCTCTCAGCTTTTGCTTATCTGAGAAGCTTTTGATTTCTCCTTCATACTTGAATGAAATCCTTGCTGGGTACAATAATCTGGGCTGTAGGTTATTTTCTTTCATCATTTTAAGTATGTCTTGCCATTCCCTCCTGGCTTGAAGAGTTTCTATTGAAAGATCAGCTGTTATCCTTATGGGAATTCCCTTGTGTGTTATTTGTTTTTTTCCCTTGCTGCTTTTAATATTTGTTCTTTGTGTTTGATCTTTGTTAATTTGAGTAATATGTGTCTTGGGGTGTTTACTTGGGTTTATCCTGTTTGGGATTCTCTGGGTTTCTTGGACTTGGGTGATTATTTCCTTCCCCAGTTTAGGGAAGTTTTCAACTATTATCTCCTCAAGTATTTTCTCATGGTCTTTCTTTTTGTCTTCTTCTTCTGGAACCCCTATGATTCGAATGTTGTAGCGTTTAATATTGTCCTGGAGGTCTCTGAGATTGTCCTCATTTCTTTTAATTCGTTTTCTTTTTATTCTCTCTGATTCATTTATTTCTACCATTCTATCTTCTAATTCACTAATCCTATCATCTGCCTCTGTTATTCTACTATTTGTTGCCTCCAGAGTGTTTTTAATTTCATTTATTGCATTATTCATTGTATATTGACTCTTTTTTTATTTCTTCTAGGTCCTTGTTAAACCTTTCTTGCATCTTCTCAATCCTTGTCTCAAGCTATTTATCTGTGATTCCATTTTAATTTCTAGATTTTGGATCAATTTCACTATCATTATTCGAATTCTTTATCAGGTAGATTCCCTATCTCTTCCTCTTTTGTTTGGTTTGGTGGGCATTTATCCTGTTCCTTTATCTGCTGGCTATTCCTCTGTCTCTTCATCTTGTTTAAATTGCTGAGTATGGGGTGTCCTTTCTGTATTCTGGCAGTTTGTGGAGTTCTCTTTATTGTGGCTATTCCTCACTGTGTGTGGGTTTGTACAGGTGGCTGAATCCTCCCGCTGTCTGGAGAAGTCTGCGACTCAGGGCCAGCGCCTTCCTGGGTCACCCGGGCTGACGCGCTCACAGCAAGTGGCACAATCACCCCAAGATGAGCAAGCTCAACAGAGGACCCAGACAGACCACCGTCCGCACTTCCGGGCGTCACATCGCGTCGAGTGTCGGGCTGTGTCTCTGCGCTACTGCCGACCTCCTCTGAAAAAGCCCTTTGCTGGAAGGTGTTCCCCGCAGCCCAGTCAAAGCACACACCCTGTCTCCTCCGGCCGGGCCGCGGGCGGCGCGCGGCCGGCGGCCGGGCGGGCGCGGGCGGCGGGGCGCGCGCTCGGGCGGCGGCGGCGGCAGGGGGCCAGCGGCGGCTGCTCCTCAGCTGGCGGCGGGCGGTCAGTCAGCGAGAGACGCGGCGCGAACGGAGCGCTTTGCGAGATGCCTATTCATAATATTTTAAAGCCTACATTATCTTATGCACGTGCACATACAGACACACGTGTGCCTACTCTTATTAAGCCACACGGATGCACCAAAAAGTCAGCTACTCAGAAAGAGCAAAGCAGAGACACTAACAATGGCTTGAATTCTAAGACATTAAGGACATATTTTTAATAACCAAAGATAAGTTTTTACTTTGGAGCTTTTCATGTTTACCAGGCAAATACCTAGATTTCTGTAAACAGCTATAACCTCTGTATTTGACTCTGATCATCATTTAAATTACATGTAAACAGGTTTAATAAGTAATCTACAGGACTGAAAAATACACCAGTATTTTTGTTTTAATAAACTGATCGGGCAGTCCTACTATAAGCAATAATGAATTTTCATATAAACCTATATGGATATGTTAAGAATTAAGAAAAAACTACAAAACAATTTTTATAGACTGAATAAAATAATAAAACAATTAGTCTGCATGCATTATCTTTTATCTCATGCTTATCAAATGCAATTTTGATCCATTTATTATTGATTTTTCTTACACAAAACAATTCTCAAATTTTGATACAAGAAAAAGTAGTATTCTGAAAGATTATAAAAGGTGTTCCACAACTGAAATAAAACAGCAGGCCTTTTCCAATGGAAGAAAAAAGCAATAAATGGGTAAAATGGTTATAAATATTCTCAATTTTAACTGCTGTTCCCATTAAACTTTTCTTAAACCCATAGTATAGCTAGTACTTATCTTAGTTTAAATTCTAGTGTAGATACTCTCTGATTTTGAGCAAATTATATAGGTCATAATTAAATATAGTAAGAATTCAAAATGTTTCAAAAAAGAACAACACTATTTCCAGAGACTGCTACCTATGCAAGAACTATTGCTGGGAATCTGGGAACTATTGCTCTAGATTAAGTGAATATAAATAGATGGTGAAGGCTAAACACTTTCCTAAAATCTAAACACGGATCATTATTAAATCATAATACAAAAACAGAAAAGTGTATTTAGATTCCCAACATCTAATCAGACATAAAATTACTACAACTATGATGGAATATAAATCATTAGGGAAATAAATAAAAAAATTTTGACACCTTTATTTCTTAAAGCTTATTGGAAAAATAAGGTGAATTAGTTGCTAGCTTATATAAACACCATTTTTAAAAACTGGCACAATCAGCAGCTACAGATCAATTTAATTTCATGGTTCTATATAGGAATATGCACTTATTCATAGTAAAAGAAAGCTGAATAAATTTGGTAGAAAGACATTACTCAGGAGAAACTATTAAAATGAAGTGTAGCTAAATAAAGATATATAATCTGTAAATATCTGAACCAACCTTTTAGACACACTCAGAGGAACAATTTTCTCCTGAGGGCAACTGTATTCTCAAGGAGGAACCAAATCTGGCAGGTAGAGCCACATGAACGAATGAATGAAATATTAAAGCCCAGTTCTACCGCACGTCCACAGAAGCAAACGAACATCTGAAGTTCCAAGCCAATCCTCACAGGATGTTAAAGCAATAGATCAGAGCCCTCACCAAAGCTACGTATTTCAGTTTCCAATTAACTCTGTACCCAAGTGGAATTTTATATTAATTTGCATAATAAGTAAGTCTTACTGTGATGGCTTGGCTGAAGTTAAATACTTTTAAACTCAAACTCTAGTTCTACAGTGTCTAACATGACAACCACTAGGAACATGTGATTATTTAAATTTACATTTAAACAGTTGCATGCTCCTCAGCTGCACTAGCCACCCTTCAAACACACTGTAGCTCTGCTAAGTCACTTCAGTCATGTCCTACTCTGTGCAACCCCATAGACGGAAGCCCACCAGGCTCCCCCGCCCCTGGGATTCTCCAGGCAAGAACACCGGAGTGGGTTGCCATTTCCTTCTCCAATGCATGAAAGTGAAAAGTGAAAGTGAAGTCGCTCAGTCGTGTCTGACCCTCAGTGACCCCATGGACTGCAGCCTTCCAGGCTCCTCCATCCATGGGACTTTCCAGGCAAGAGTACTGGAGTGGGGTGCCATTGCCTTCTCCGCACTGTAGCTACAAGTACCTAATGGCTACCATACTCAGTAGTACAGAACATTCCCAGCAGTAACTTCTATTGGACAGCATTGGTCTAGGTAATTATCTCACTTTCCAAATCAGAGATATCAGGATTATATAATATCTATGGAGTTTTACGGCCAGTATAGCCATTTATCCACCAAGCATGTATTAACTCAACAACCACCATGTTATTGAGTGCCTCTGACAACAGCACTGTAAGTGGTATAACAGTACAGTGGGACGTGCAGTTATGCTTTTCTACCCTATGAAACATACAATCCAGACTAGTTTGGATACTCAAGCCCTTGAAATATAGCTAGTATAAACCAGGAACTAAATTTTAAATTTTATTTCATTTAAATTAATTTAAATGTAAGTGTAAACAGCCACATGTTGCTAGTAGCTATGGACAGCACAGATCAGAATAGACTAATAATGCTATAGTATGTGAGGAGAGAAATCAACGATATCTGAAAGAAGCCACAGGAAGTTATACGGAGAATACATTTTTCATTACACCTTAAACAATGAAAACGATTAGCTTAGATACAAAACTTTAATAATCCTAGAAGGTAGGGATCATGGCTTCTTTGTTCACACTTATTCTCTGAATCAAATATAAAGGCTACTACCTAGTAGATCCCTTTCATGGATCATAGCTTTGTCACAGCAAAGAAGCTTAAGTAACTCAAAGACGTTATGAGCCATGCTGTGCAGGACCAACCAAGATGGATGGGTCATAGTGAAGAGTTCTGACAAAACGTAGTTCGATGGAGAAGGAAATAGCAGTCCACTCCAGTATTCTTGCCTGGAGAACACCATGCACAATATGAAAAGGTAAAAAGATACTATGCCAGAAGATGAGTGACCCAGGTAACAAGGCACCCAACATGCTACCGAGCAGGAGCGGAGAACAATTACTCATAGCACCAGAAAGAATTAGGCAGCTGGGCCAAAGCAGAAACAATGCTCCCTTATTGATGTGTCTGGTAGTGAAAGTAAAGTCCAAGGCTGTATACTGTCATCCTGCTTATTTAACTTATATACAGATAACATCAGGTTAAATGCTGAGCTGGATGAATCATAAGCTGGAATAAAGACTGCCAGAGGAGAGGGTGAGATGAATGGAAAGAGTAACATGGAAACTTACATTACCATATGTAATGAGTATGTAATTACCACATGTAAAAGAGGTAGCTAAGGGGAATTTGCTGTATGGCTCAGGAAACTCAAACAGGGGCTCTGTACCAACCTAGAGGGGTGGGATGGGGAGGGAGATGGGAGGGAGCTTCAAAAGGGAGGGAATATATGTATGCCTATGGCTGATTCATGTTGAGGTTTGACAGAAAACTGCAAACTTCTGTAAAGCAATTATTCTTCAAAAAAAAAAAAAATATTGTCAGGAGAAATATCAACAACCTCAGACATGCAGATGATACCACTCTATAAAGAACAATACTGCACAGGAACCTGGAATGTCAGGTTCATGAATCAAAGTAAATTGGATGTGGTCAAGTAGGAGATGGCAAGAGTGAACATCAACATCTTAGGAATCAGTGAACTAAAAATGGACAGGAATAGGCAAATTTAATTCAGATGACCATTATATCTACTACTTAGGCAAGAATTCCTTAGCAAAATGGAGTAGTAGCCTTCCTAGTTAACAAAAGAGTCTGAAACGGAGTACTTGGGTACAATCTCAAAAATGACAGAACAATCCTGGTTTGTTCCCAAGGCAAACCATTCAATATCACAGTAACCCAAGTCTATGCCCCAACCACTAATGCAGAAAAAGCTAAAGTTGACTGGTTCTATAAGACCTACAACAATTTCTAGAACTAAAAAAGACATCCCTTTTCAATATAGGGGATTAGATTAGAAGTAGGAAGTCAAGAGATATCCAGAATAGCAGGCAAGTTTGGCCTTGAGTACAAAATGAAGCAGGGCAAAGGCTAACAGGGTTTTACCAAAAGAAGGCACTGCTCATAGCAAATACCCTCTTCCAACAACACAAGAGATGACGCTACACATAGACATCACCAGATGGTCAATACCAAAATCAGACTGATTATGTTATTTGCAGCCAAAGATGGAGAGAAGCTCTATACAGTCAGTAAAAACCCAAACAAAAAAACCCGGAGCTGGCTATGGCTCATTATTGCAAAATTCAGGTTTAAATTGGAGAAAAGTAGGTAAAACCACTAGGCCATTCAGGTATGACCTAAATCAAATCCCTTATGATACAGCAGAGGTGATGAAAAGATTCAAGGGATTAAGTCTGATAGAGTGTCTGAAGAACTATGGACAGAAGTTCATAACAGTGTACAGGAGGCAGTGACCAAAGCCAACCCAAAGAAAAAGAAATGCAAGAAGGAAAAGTGGTTGTCTGATGAAGCTCTAAAAATAGTTGAGGAAAGAAGAGAAGAGAAAGGCAAGGGAGAAAGGGAAAAATATACCCAACTGAATACAGAGTTCCAGAGAATAGCAAGAAGAGATAAAAACGCCTTCTTAAAGAAGCAATGCAAAGAAATATAGGAAAATGATAGAATGGGAAAGACTAGGGAGCTCTTCAGGAACATTTCATGGAAGGATGAGCACAATAAAGGACAGAAATGGTAGGACCCAACAGAAGCAGAAAAAATTAAGAACAGTTGGCAAGAATACACAGAAAACAGAAGGATAATACAAGAAAGATCATAATGACCCAGGTAACCACAATGGTGCGGTCACTCACCTAGAGCTGGACATCCTAGAGTGTGAAGTCAAGTGGGCCTTAGGAAGCATTCCTACGAACAAAGCTAGTGGAGATGACAAAATTCCAGCTGAGCGATTTAAAAATCCTAAAAATGACACTGTTAAAATTCTGTACTCAGTATGTCAGCAAATTTGGAAAAGTTGGCAATGGTCACAAGACTGGAAAAAATCAGTTTTCATTACAATTCCAAAGAAGGGCAATGCCGAAGAATGTTCAAACTATTGTACAATTGCGCTTATTTCACATGCTGGCAAGGTTATGCTCAAAATCCTTCAAGTGAGGAGTCTGCAGTATGTGAACAGAGAACCTCCAGATGTACAAACTGGGTTTAGAAAAGGCAGAGCATCAGAGATCAAATTGTGACATCTGTTGGATCAGGGAGAAAGTAACAGAGTTTTTCAGAAAAAATACCTACTTCGGCTTCATTTGACTTTGTGGATCACAACAAACTGTTGATAATTCTTAGAAATGGGAATACCACATCTCCTTACCTGCCTCCTGAGAAACCTTTCTGCAGGTCAAGAAGCAATAGTTAAAACCAGACACGAAACAACTGACTGGTTCAAAATTACTCAAGTTAAGGTTGTATACTGTCATCTTGCTTACTTAACTTATATGCAGATAACATCATGAAAAATGCTGAACTGAATGAATCACAAGCTGGAATAAAGACTGCTGGGAGAATATCAACAATCTCAGACATGCAGATGATATCACTCTAATGGCAGAAAGTGAAGAGGAACTAAAGAGCCTCTTGACAAGGGAGGAGAATAAAAAGGCTGACTTGAAAATCAACATCAAAAAAACTAAGATCATGGCATCCGGTCCCATCACTTTATGGCAAATAGAAAGGGAAAAGGTGGAAGCAGCAACAAATTTTATTTTCTTGGGCTTCAAAACCACTGCAAATGGTGAATGCAACCATGAAATTAAGACTTGCTCCTTGGAAGAAAGCTATGACAAACTAGAGAGCATATTAAAATGCAGAGATGTCACTTGACTGACAAAGATCTGCCTAGTCAAAGCTATGGTTTTTCCCATAGTCATGTATGGATGTGAGAGGTGGAGTATAAGGAAGGCTAAGTGCTGAAGAACTGATGCATTCAAATTGTGGTGATGGAGAAGACTCTTGAGAGTCCACTGGACTGCAAGGAGATCAAACCAGTCAATTGTAAAGAAAATCAACCCTGAAAATTCATTGGAACGACTGAAGCTGCAGCTCCAACACTTTGGCCACGTGATGCAAAGAGCTGACTCACTGGAAAGGACCCTGATCCTGGGAAAGAGTCAAGGCAAAAGAAGAAGCCAGCAGCAGAAGATAAGATGGTTAGATAGCATCTCCATCTCAGTGGACGTGAATTTGAGGAAACTCTGGGAGATATGGGGCTTCCCTGGTCGCTCAGATGGTAAAGAATCCACCTACAATGCAGGAGACCCAGGTTTGATCCCTGGGTCAGGAAAATCCCCTGGAGAAGGGAATGACTACCTACTCCAGTACTCTTGTCTAGAGAATTTCATGGACAGAGGAGCCTGGTGAGCTATAGTCCATAGGGCCGCAAAGAGTCAGACACGATTCAGTGACTGAACAAGAACAATCTTGTAGGTATATAGACCGTTTGCTGAATGGTTGACTAAATGTAGGAATAACTAAATGTTTTCCTACCAAATGTAGGAAAACAGGGAATTTGGGTTTTAAACAAGAAACTGTAGCAATAAGAGTCATATTTTAACAAGAAAAATTTGGCCATACTTAGGATTCAGGACAGATTTGATGCAGGAGAATCTTAAGGAATAAATTTAGCAAGTTTTTGCTGCAATTCATGAATGTTAGAAAATTATGTGATAGAAATATGATTAGAAAACAGTTGTTATGAATAGTTATCAATGAGTTTTTACAAGTCATGACATTAACTTGGTGACTGTTTGGATATCAGGATTATCTTAAGAAAATCCAAAACTGCAACTCTTTGTGATATTTTGAAAATGATGATGCCACTGAAGAATATGAGGAAGCTAAATGAAAAAGAGAGGGAAAGGGAAGGGGAAGGAGACAGGCAGAGGGGGAAGGAGAACGTGAGGGTGAGGAAGAAGAAAGACACTGAAAAATGTTAAATTTCATAAATGTTATTTTGTAATGATAAGCTTATCCACTGAAAATATCCATCAGGCAACTAAAATAAGGAGTAGAGTTGAGGTGGCCAGAATAGGAAAAATAGATTTTTAAAAGCTTTATAAATAAAGATGACAATTGAAGTTAGAAGTGATGAAATGTCTATGGAAAGGAATATTTAATGAAAAAGAAGGATCATTAGGATCCAACAAAATTACGAAAAGAAAAATTTGGCAATTTTAACACATCCTTCTTTCCTCTTCATGAAAGATGATTCTAAAGTAAGCTAAAGGGAATTTTTTGACAAAATGTGTCTCAATGTCATCACAGGACTTAGAGACTCTCCCAAGCTATTTTGGAACAAATGGATATGACAATGTCATCTGGGTAAAGGTAAAGTTAGAACAACTTACCAAGTTGAACAACTAACTGCATCGAAAGTTTTGCTGCTACTAAAAATCCAACTTGATATTATGCTTCATTTAACAAAAGTATAGTGCTCTGGGGTTGGTGACACCATTACCTGGAAGACGACATTCAGTACTGAACTCTACATATTAAGCAGAATAAAAGAGCAGGAAACAGACAAGAGGACAGCAAACAGAATGGAAATTAAACTATATAAAGAATGGCTGGGAAACGAGCACTAAGTAACCAGATGAGAAGGCTGAAAGAACCCACGATCTTTATCCTCAAATATCTTAAGCAAAATTTCATTAAGTAGAAGAGGGTACAGATTTGTTCCAGAGAGATGATCTTGGTCCACTAGAGTACAGAAATCTCAATCACCTCAGATATGCAGATGACACCACCCTTATGGCAGAAAGTGAAGAGGAACTCAAAAGCCTCTTGATGAAAGTGAAAGTGGAGAGTGAAAAAGTTGGCTTAAAGCTCAACATTCAGAAAACGAAGATCATGGCATCTGGTCCCATCACTTCATGGGAAATAGATGGGGAAACAATGTCAGACTTTATTTTTTTTGGCTCCAAAATCACTGCAGATGGTGACTGCAGCCATGAAATTAAAAGACGCTTACTCCTTGGAAGAAAAGTTATGACTAACCTAGACAGCACATTCAAAAGCAGAGACATTACTTTGCCAACAAAGGTCTGTCTAGTCAAGGTTATGGCTTTTCCAGTGGTCATGTACAGATGTGAGAGTTGGACTGTGAAGAAAGCTGAGCGCCAAAGAATTGATGCTTTTGAACTGTGGTGTTGGAGAAGACTCTTGAGAGTCCCTTGGACTTCAAGGAGATCCAACCAGTCCATTCTGAAGGAGATCAGCCCTAGGATTTCTTTGGAAGGAATGATGCTAAAGCTGAAACTCCAGTACTTTGGCCACCTCATGTGAAGAGTTGACTCATTGGAAAGCACTCTGATGCTAGGAGGGATGGGGGCAGGAGGAGAAGGGGACAACAGAGGATGAGATGGCTGGATGGCATCACTGACTCATGGACGTGAGTCTGAGTGAACTCGGGGAGTTGGTGATGGACAGGGAGGCCATGCTGTGATTCATGGGGTCGCAAAGAGTTGGACACAACTGAGCGACTGAACTGAACTGGACTGAGAGTACAGAAATGAAAAATTTTAAACTCAAAACAAGAAGTAACATTTTAATAACTAAAAGCTGTCCTAGTAGAACAGCTTGCATGGTGATGAGCTTTATAATACTGAAACAATGAAGCAGAATACATCAGTGGTTCTCAAGAGTTATGCTAAAAAAATTTAGGTTCATGGGCCCCACTGCTGATGGTTCTAATTCAATATATTTGGATGAGGGGTTGCTCATCTTTAACTCTTTTGAATTCTTTATTGTATTCTAATACACTGCTAGATTTTTTTTTTTTAATTTTATTTTATTTTTAAACTTTACATAATTGTATTAGTTTTGCCAAATATCAAAATGAATCCGCCACAGGTATACATGTGTTCCCCATCCTAGTTTTAAGAAACAGCATGCTACAAAGATTTATGGAAAGCATACTACAATATAAGGCACCATTCTAGGCATGGTTTGGCATGACATACTAAGGCAAAAAATTTGATCACTATTGTTAAGAAACTTAAAATATTATTGGTGAGACACATATGCACAAAACTAAAAGGAATTTAAAGCAGGCACAGGCACCTTTTATGATCACAGACAAAAGGTACTTACATTAGTAACTGGTTCATTAATTATATCTGACGAGGTGATAATAAATCTGCTCATACGATTTGGTTAAGAAGTAGGATTAAATAAGGTTTTTCTAACCCTCATTCCAGAGATAAACTGAGGGCCAAAGGCTTGGCAAATATGAAGGAAAGTAGTTGGAATGTAAAAGAAAAGTAATTGGAGTGTAATGTAAAAAAGAAAGAAAAAAATCAGGGTAGACCATGGAAGAGGAAACTCAACTATTTTCTTTTTCTTTCTTTCCTTCCTTTTAAAGCAGCCCTGAGATAATCCTCAGCTGTACATATACACTTATATGTGCACATGCTAACAATCTAATGTTTTGGAGGATAAAGACTCCTGAGAACAGGTGAGGGGATTGTTTACTGTGATTCTTTCTTTTAAGAATCCTTGCAAATTAAATGTGAATGGTGAAAGGTAATGACAGCATGTTTAAATATCTTTCAGGTTTCAGAGATTGTAGGATATCAATGTAGGCAAGATGAAGCAAAATGAAAAAAAAGAGGCCAAGGGATTTTACATGACAAAGGGCTATTTTTAGTGACTCCTGGTAGAGCAGTTTGGGACCATCTCGAGGCTACTGGACAAACTTTAAAGGTTAAAGAGAGAATGATAATGTGATGAACAGAGTAGGAATAGACGACTTCTTTGGGTCTTTGGCAGTCAAGGAAAAACAGAAGCAGGGAACATGTATGGCGCTGTACTGATATTCTGGAAAATAAAAATGTAGAAGACGCCTGTCCACATTAAACTTGAGACTGTCTATGAAACAATAAAATAAATATACTTGAAACAGGCAAAGTAACTTGTTAATTGTGATAAAATTATCATTAAAAAATCTCAAAATACATCTATTAGTGTCCTCTTTGATTTCTTTCACCAGTGTTTTATAGTTTTCTATATATAGGTCTTTAGTTTCTTTAGGTAGATATATTCCTAAGTATTTTATTCTTTCCGTTGCAATGGTGAATAGAATTGTTTCCTTAATTTCTCTTTCTGTTTTCTCATTATTAGTGTATAGGAATGCAAGGGATTTCTGTGTGTTGATTTTATATCCTGCAACTTTACTATAGTCATTGATTAGTTCTAGTAATTTTCTGGTGGAGTCTTTAGGGTTTTCTATGTAGAGGATCATGTCATCTGCAAACAGTGAGAGTTTTACTTCTTCTTTTCCAATTTGGATTCCTTTTATTTCTTTTTCTGCTCTGATTGCTGTGGCCAAAACTTCCAAAACTATGTTGAATAGTAATGGTGAAAGTGGGCACCCTTGTCTTGTTCCTGACTTTAGAGGAAATGCTTTCAATTTTTCACCATTGAGGATAATGTTTGCTGTGGGTTTGTCATATATAGCTTTTATTATGTTGAGGTATGTTCCTTCTATTTCTGCTTTCTGGAGAGTTTTTATCATAAATGGGTGTTGAATTTTGTCAAAGGCTTTCTCTGCATCTATTGAGATAATCATATGGTTTTTATTTTCAATTTATTAATGTGGTATATTACATTGATTGATTTGCAGATATTGAAGAATCCTTGCATCCCTGGGATAAAGCCCACTTGGTCATGGTGTATGATCTTTTTAATGTGTTGTTGGATTCTGATTGCTAGAATTTTGTTAAGGATTTTTGCATCTATGTTCATCAGTGATATTGGCCTGTAGTTTTCTTTTTGTGGGATCTTTGTCAGGTTTTGGTATTAGGGTGATGGTGGCCTCATAGAATGAGTTTGGAAGCTTACCTTCCTCTGCAATTTTCTGGAAGAGTTTGAACAGGATAGGTGTTAGCTCTTCTCTAAATTTTTGGTAGAATTCAGCTGTGAAGCCATCTGGACCTGGGCTTTTGCTTGCTGGAAGATTTTTGATTACAGTTTCAATTTCCATGCTTGCGATGGGTCTGTTAAGATTTTCTATTTCTTCCTGGTCGAGTTTTGGCAAGTTGTACTTTTCTAAGAATTTGTCCATTTCTTACACATTGTCCATTTTATTGGCATATAATTGTTGATAGTAGTCTCTTATGATCCTTTGTATTTCTGTGCTGTCTGTTGTGATCTCTCCATTTTCATTTCTAATTTTATTGATTTGATTTTTCTCCCTTTGTTTCTTGATGAGTCTGGCTAATGGTTTGTCAATTTTATTTATCCTTTCAAAGAACTAGCTTTTGGTTTTTGGAGAAATATACCATGTTCATGGATTGGAAGAATCAATATAGTGATTGCTAGAATTTTGTTTAGGATTTTTGCATCTATGTTCATCAGTGATATTGGCCTGTAGTTTTCTTTTTTTGTGGGATCTTTGTCAGGTTTTGGTATTAGGGTGATGGTGGCCTCATAGAATGAGTAGAATCCAACAACACATTAAAAAGATCATACACCATGACCAAATGGGCTTTATCCCAGGGATGCAAGGATTCTTCAATATCCGCAAATCAATCAATGTAATACACCACATTAACAAATTGAAAAACAAAAACCATATGATTATCTCAATAGATGCAGAGAAAGCCTTTGACAAAATTCAACATCCATTTATGATCAAAACTCTCCAGAAAGCAGGAATAGAAGGAACATACCTCAACATAATAAAAGCTATATATGACAAACCTACAGCAAACATTATCCTCAATGGTGAAAAATTGAAAGCATTTCCTCTAAAGTCAGGAACAAGACAAGGGTGCCCACTTTCACCATTACTATTCAACATAGTTTTGGAAGTTTTGGCTACAGCAATCAGAGCAGAAAAAGAAATAAAAGGAATCCAAATTGGAAAAGAAGAAGTAAAACTCTCACTATTTGCAGATGACATGATCCTCTACATAGAAAAAATCCTAAAGACTCCACCAGAAAATTACTAGAACTAATCAATGATTATAGTAAAGTTGCAGGATATAAAATCAACACACAGAAATCCCTTGCATTCCTATACACTAATCATGAGAAAACAGAAAGAGAAATTAAGGAAACAATTCCATTCACCATTGCAACGAAAAGAATAAAATACTTAGGAATATATCTACCTAAAGAAACTAAAGACCTATATATAGAAAACTATAAAACACTGGTGAAAAAGAAATCAAAGAGGACACTAATAGATGGAGAAATATACCATGTTCATGGATTGGAAGAATCAATATAGTGAAAATGAGTATACTACCCAAAGCAATTTATAGATTCAATGCAATCCCTATCAAGCTACCAACAGTATTCTTCACAGAGCTAGAACAAATAATTTCACAATTTGTATGGAAATACAAAAAACCTCGAATAGCCAAAGCGATCTTGAGAAAGAAAAATGGAACTGGAGGAATCAACCTACCTGACTTCAGGCTCTACTACAAAGCCACAGTTATCAAGACAGTATGGTACTGGCACAAAGACAGAAATATAGATCAATGGAACAAAATAGAAAGCCCAGAGATAAATCCACGATATGGACACCTTATCTTTGACAAAGGAGGCAAGAATATACAGTGGATTAAAGACAATCTCTTCAACAAGTGGTGCTGGGAAATCTGGTCAACCACTTGTAAAAGAATGAAACTAGAACACTTTCTAACACCATATACAAAAATAAACTCAAAATGGATTAAAGATCTCAACGTAAGACCAGAAACTATAAAACTCCTAGAGGAGAACATAGGCAAAACACTCTCTGACATACATCACAGCAGGATCCTCTATGACCCACCTCCCAGAATATTGAAATAAAAGCAAAAATAAACAAATGGGACCTAATTAACCTTAAAAGCTTCTGCACATCAAAGGAAACTATCAGCAAGGTGAAAAGACAGCCTTCAGAATGGGAGAAAATAATAGCAAATGAAGCAACTGACAAACAACTAATCTCAAAAATATACAAGCAACTCCTCCAGCTCAACTCCAGAAAATAAATGACCCAATCAAAAAATGGGCCAAAGAACTAAATAGACATTTCTCCAAAGAAGACATACAGATGGCTAACAAACACATGAAAAGATGCTCAACATCACTCATTATCAGAGAAATGCAAATCAAAACCACTATGAGGTACCATTTCACACCAGTCAGAATGGCTGCGATCCAAAAGTCTACAAATAATAAATGCTGGAGAGGGTGTGGAGAAAAGGAACCCTCTTACACTGTTGGTGGGAATGCAAACTAGTACAGCCACTATGGAGAACAGTGTGGAGATTCCTTAAAAAACTGGAAATAGAACTGCCTTATGATCCAGCAATCCCACTGCTGGGCATACACACTGAGAAACCAGAAGGGAAAGAGACACGTGTACCCCAATGTTCATCGCAGCACTGTTTATAATAGCCAGGACATGGAAGCAACCTAGATGTCCATCAGCAGATGAATGGATAAGAAAGCAGTGGTACATATACACAATGGAGTATTACTCAGCCATTAAAAAGAATACATTTGAATCAGTTCTGATGAGGTGGATGAAACTGGAGCCTATTATACAGAGTGAAGTAAGCCAGAAGGAAAAACATAAATACACTATACTGACGATATATATGGAATTTAGAAAGATGGTAACGATAACCCTGTATACAGACAGCAAAGGAGACACTGATGTATAGAACAGTCTTATGGACTCTGTGGGAGAGGGAGAGGGTGGGAAGATTTGGGAGAATGGCATTGAAACATTTGAAATGTCATGTATGAAACGAGATGCCAGTCCAGGTTCAGTGCACGATGCTGGATGCTTGGGGCTGGTGCGCTGGGACGGCCCAGGGGATGGTATGGGGAGGGGGAGGGAGGAGGTTCAGGATGGGGAGCACGTGTATACCTGAAATTAAAGAAATTTAAAATAAAACTTAAACAAGAATAAAAAAAAAAGAAAAAAAAAAAATCAATATAGTGAAAATGAGTATACTACCCAAAGCAATTTATAGATTCAATGTAATCCCTATCAAGCTACCAACAGTATTCTTCACAGAGCTAGAACAAATAATTTCACAATTTGTATGGAAATACAAAAACCTCGAATAGCCAAAACGATCTTGAGAAAGAAGAATGGAACTGGAGGAATCAACCTACCTGACTTCAGGCTCTACTACAAAACCTCAGTTATCAAGACAGTATGGTACTGGCACAAAGACAGAAATATAGATCAATGGAACAAAATAGAAAGCCCAGAGATAAATCCACGGTATGGACACTTATATTTGACAAAGGAGGCAAGAATATACAATGGATTAAAGACAATCTCTTTAACAAGTGGTGCTGGGAAAACTGGTCAACCACTTGTAAAAGAATGAAACTAGAACACTTTCTAACACCATACACAAAAATAAACTCAAAATGGATTAAAGATCTCAACATAAGACCAGAAACTATAAAACTCCTAGAGGAGAACACAGGCAAAACACTCTCTGACATACATCACAGCAGGATCCTCTATGACCCACCTCCTAGAATATCGAAATAAAAGCAAAATAAAACAAATGGGACCTAATTAACCTTAAAAGCTTCTGCACATCAAAGGAAACTATCAGCAAGGTGAAAAGACAGCCTTCAGAATGGGAGAAAATAATAGCAAATGAAGCAACTGACAAACAACTAATCTTAAAAATATACAAGCAACTCCTCCAGCTCAACTCCAGAAAAAATAAATGACCCAATCAAAAAATGGGCCAAAGAACTAAATAGACATTTCTCCAAAGAAGACATACAGATGGCTAACAAACACATGAAAAGATGCTCAACATCACTCATTATCAGAGAAATGCAAATCAAGACCACTATGAGGTACCGTTTCACACCAGTCAGAATGGCTGCATCCAAAAGTCTACAAATAATAAATGTTGGAGAGGGTGTGGAGAAAAGGGAACCCTCTTACACTGTTGGTGGGAATGCAAACTAGTACAGCCACTATGGAGAACAGTGTGGAGATTCCTTAAAAAACTGGAAATAGAACTGCCTTATGATCCAGCAATCCCACTGCTGGGCATACACACTGAGGAAACCAGAAGGAAAGAGACACACGTACCCCAATGTTCATCGTAGCACTGTTTATAATAGCCAGGACATGGAAGCAACCTAGATGTCCATCAGCAGATGAATGGATAAGAAAGCTGTGGTACATATACACAATGGAGTATTACTCAGCCATTAAAAAGAATTCATTTGAATCAGTTCTAATGAGGTGGATGAAACTGGAGCCTATTATACAGAGTGAAGTAAGCCAGAAGGAAAAACACCAATACAGTATACTAACGATATATATGGAATTTAGAAAGATGATAATAATAACCCTGTGTACGAGACAGCAAAAGAGACACTGATGTATGGAACAGTCTTATGGACTCTGTGGGAGAGGGAGAGGGTGGGAAGATTTGGGAGAATGGCATTGAAACATGTAAAATATCATGTATGAAATGAGATGCCAGTCCAGGTTCGATGCACGATACTGGATGCTTGGGGCTAGTGCACTGGGACGACCCAGAGGGATGGTATGGGGAGGGAGGAGGGAGGAGGGTTCAGGATGGGGAGCACATGTATACCTGTGATGGATTCATTTTGATATTTGGCAAAACTAATACAATTATGTAAAGTTTAAAAATAAAATAAAATTAAAAAAAAAAAAATCTCAAAATACAGGAACAGACCTAAGCTACTTTGTTTCAGGTAACAACTCAAATACATCTAAACTGATCCTAAGAAACACTTTTGAGATTCTTTTACCAGAAAAAAGATACAAAAATTTTTTGGAAGACTTTTATTTTAAATCACCAGCTAAGTTAATTTATCAAAAACATTCAGAAACTTTATGGAGCACTTACTCTTGCTGCAAAGCACGATTCTAGGTGCCTACAGGGAAAAAAGGTGAGTAAGGAAAAAGTGTGAGGAGACATACATGCAAACTATCCCAGGGTAATGGAAAAGATACAAATGGAAAGTAAAGCAACACGCCTGAGGGGTCAATTTTTACTCTGAAGAACTGACAAAATCTTCAAAATGAGGGTGACATAATTTACATTTTAAACCCACGTGATTATCTGAAATTATTTCTTATGAACATATACTCACCTGAGACTTCAGTTTCTCTCTTTCAGCAGCATCTTTTAGTTGTTGAATTCCAAATTTAATTTTTTGGATTTCTTGATTAATTGTGGTTACTCGCTCATAGACAGCACCTCTTTTTTCTTGAACTTTATTACAGTCTCTAAAGGAAAAGAGATGGGTGAAATTATAATTCCACTTAAGCATTTAAACAGTCAAACATTAAATCTAATTTTGATTCCAAAGAGAGTATTTGTATCAATATTTGGCTGACACACCTACATCTCAAGATTTAAAAGCAAGCAGATGAGAATCACAAGGTGGTGCTATAATCAGGAAGAGTAAGCTCTTCCACACAAAGCTGTTATTTAAAAATGAGATTTTTAAGTCACCTCTCCCAGCTGCACTCACTCTTGACTCTTGGTGGGAGTGTGAATTAATACAACTTTCCTGCAAGGCAAGTGACAAATTAAAACCAGGTTCTGCCCTTTTTCTTCATCTGCATGAGGAAGAGGAAAGGAAATCTTCAGACCATCCTAATATACCTTTTACAAACTAAAATAGTGTCATCTCATAGACATATCTGGGGCATTTATTCTAAAAACACACTTTTAGAACTGATGGGAAGAAGATTCTACCAATGAAACATCCAAACATACTAGCCAACAACCACGGTGACAAAATTCTCGCAAAGTACTTGGTACTTAAATTAAAAAGTAAGACTTTTTCTCAAAATATGCTATAATGCTCTAGACTAGCTGAACAATAACATGAACTAGTTGATTTATCCTAATACAACTCTGGCTCGCTGGCTCTGAAGTGTACTGAAATAAGCAATAGCACTAGAACCCTTCTAACGAATTATGCAAAGGATTCAGAATTGTGATTATCAGGAAAATAAATGAAAAAAACTAATACCTAAAACATCTCTATACATTTAGATGTAGTAGCATTATGAGTCATAACTAACTGCTTTAGTCACCCAAACATGGAATACCTTTTTGAAATTAGAGAAGGTTTGGAATCTTAAGGAAAATAAAATGAATTAGGCTTTTCTAATTACTTTCTAATACATTAAATTGAAAATAAGTTCATACTCAATCACTGTGCGTTTGTACTGCTTGACATCCTCATGCTTCTTATTTATTCTGAACTGTGCTGTGGCAAGTTTTTCCTTCTTTGCAATCATCAGTCTTTTAAAGGAATTTTCCTCAGTCTTCAATTTCTTCAATTCTGACTCATCACTCTCAATTTGGTCCTCCAAGTTCAGGCTCTATATTTTATGAGATGAATTTAAAGTCAATACAACAAATTAGAATTTACAAACAAACGACTGTCTTCGAGGATGAAACTGAAAATACAATTTCAAAATGTGATAAAACTAGAGAAGTGTGTTTATCACGTCATTTTATCAGCAAGGGCCAGAACAGAGGAACATATCAAGATCAGCCAACAGGCTAGGTTTCAGGAGGCGAGGGTCTGAATTAAAGGAGCAGGAAGAAAGAGGAAAGGGTAGACCCCAGAAACAATTCAAAGCAGTAGATCTCAATCTCTTTCTTTTTTTTTTTTTTTGCTGACTCTTGATGGGAGAAAGGGGAAGTATGCAATTGGGAAAGAATATCCCAGACAATCTCACCTTCCAGCGCCTTCTTCCCTCAAAAGAGAAATCTTTCATCAAAGTCTATGTTAGTGATCCTGGGGACAGTTTGGATTGGGATGATGAAGTGAAAAGGATTTTCAAGTTTCTAGCCTGAGAAACTTTAAACATGTTGGCGTTAGTGGTCCATCGTCGCTCAGGGCAGGGTCTGTATCATGAACCTTAAATCTCTTTATATATCCTAGCTACAGTGTTAGGCACTAAGTTGGGACTTTATTCTTACTGACTAGAAGATCATTTCCAACTGTCAGAACGAGTTTAAAATTCCATGACTTTTCCCCAAAATATACATGGCAATACGCTATGTTAATTAATTTATTATTCATTTCATCTGAAGGTAACGATGGGTCTATTACTGATATGTTTAAAAAGAATAGTGTTTTATTCCTGAGCATACATTGCCACATCTATTATACTGTAGGATGATCCTGCTTTTCGGTAAGAAAATAGCAACTTTCTGTAAAAGCAAACCTGAGGGACTATAGTAAACTATTATATAATAAAAAGACTTAAAAATTCCACACAGTACAAACCTCCTTTAAGATAGTGGTTAATTTTTCTCTATTATCTGCAAGGTCCTGTATTTTCTTTTGATATAACTGTACTTCCAGTTGACATGAAGGCAGGCAGTCAACAGAGTCTCGATAGATTTCATATTTTTCCATTACTTCTTGCTTTGAAAGAAAAAAAAATACAGAAACCAGTTTGACATTCTCCTTTATGAAACTGCAGTAATGTCAATTCGTTTGCTCTTAATTTCTGTACTTAATACTGAAAGCTTAAGAGCAAAGAACAATTAAGTTTCTAGGTCAGTAACAAAGCACTATTACTGACACGTGTCTAAGCACATATAATTAGGCTTCCTAATTGTTAAATACCCTTGAACAAAGAAAACATACCATAATTTTACTAAACCACTCATTGAAGTACCTTCCAAAGGTTATTCGTAATGATCTTAAAAGAGTTCATTTCTGCTAATACTCAAACTACTCCCAACTACTCCTGTGCAATTATATTACCAATTACAATCTTCCTATTCATCTGTATAACTATTACTACAAGTAATTATTTCAAAAAGATTAATTCTTCTAAAATTAGGAAATGAGCACATGTTTACCACAAGCACTGCAATAATACAAAGGCTTCTTTCCGAGTCTAACCCTTCTTCCCACTTCATTAACCAGCTGGATTTTGTCTTCAGTGAAATGCTTAATCATAGCACTGCTCATTTTTTCATTAAGCTGTCTTTTTCCTACTAATTTGTAAATACTCTTTTGTATCTTTGCATATCATGGATATAATAATCCCTTTACCTATCATATGCATTATATATATGTTTCACAGGTCTACTTTTTTCTGCAGCTTTTGGATTTTCAATTTTAATTTAAAAATTCTATCCAAGATAATATTAATGTTCACCTAAAACTGTTAAATTTTCAATCCAATTAGAATTTATCTTTGTAAATGGTACAAGGTACAGACCCAACTTGCTTTTCTTCTAGATGAACAGCCAATTGAACCAAAATTGCTTATTAAATAAATAGACCTCAAATACTCAGATCTATTTCTGGGCTCTCACTACTGTTCTATTAATCTTTGTCTGTTCTCATGTGATAATTCTCAATTATCAGAAATGACTTAAATAACAAATTCAGAAATAAACCAGAAACTTTTTTTCAATTAATAGTTTTAAAACCTTTCCTCATAAAGGATTCTAAATTGTCTACCCACTTCTCTCCCCTCCTACATCTACCTCCCACTGTAGCTCATTGTCTTTTTTAAACATAAATCATACCATGTTCCAACATCCCCAACTCATAAATTAGCCAACGGTACACTCCTGCTCTTGTGAAAATCTAGCATCCTGAAAAACCTGCCCGTGGCCTATTTGTCTATCATCATCTCATACCATTTTCCTTCTTATACATCATACTTTCTTCCTTGAATATAACTTCCTCTCTACTACTACCTCATATAGTTGGCACATGCTGTTCCCTTTGCCTTGAATGCTCTTCAGAGTATAAATTTACTAAGATAACCTCTGTTCATCCTTCAGATGTAAGCATAAATTTCTACTTCCTTCCCATTTTTACCTCTAACTTTCACAATACTAAACTAGAGTACTCTCATTATGCTTTTATTGAAGCACCCTATGCTATTTTTTATTTATTTGTTTCTCTTTTTGGTACTTAAAAAAAACAACAACACTGTTTTTAGAGCAGTTTTAGGTACACTGCAAAATTAAGCAGAAGGTACAGAATTCCCATATACTTCCTGCCTCCATACATGCATATCCTATACTTTTTCATAGTATATAACTTAAAATTATATAACTGATTATAAAATTATCACCATTCTCCCTTAAGATATAGTGACTAAGTCTTATGAGGACAAATCACTTCTGTTTTTGATCACCCAGGGCAAAAAAAAATTTGTTGCATAATTTAAAAAAATGTCTTGAAATTATACTTCTTTTCTTATATCCACTTTAGAGAAGAGCTAAAACTTAGAGACAAGGGCAAAAAGTCTAAGAGGGAGAGATGTATAGATAATTTGGAAATTAGAAAATTAACACATGATTAAACAAGAGTTGTTAAAAAATAAAAGAGGGACAGAAAAGCATTAAAATAAAAAGAAAACTCACTCTGGAATTTTTAAGCTTCTGGACTGTATCTTTCATTTTTTCTTTATAATTCTTAACTTTCTCTGGAGAATCCACAATTTTTGTTTTCAAATTCTCTTGTATTTCTTTCAAAGAAACCACTGACAATTTTAGTTCATTCTGTTGAAAAAAACGTTTAAATATATTAGATATAATAATAAAACTAGTGATTTGCCACTATAATAATGGAAAAGAAAAAAGAAAATGGCTCTATTTTTGTTGTAGTCAGAACAACATATTAAATTCTGACCATATCACATTCCTGCTTGATGGCTCACATCTGTCTACAGGCCAGAGATCAGGCTCCCTTGTACAACATCATGTAGCTCTTACCCTCCAGTCCAGTGTCATCTTCCACCAGCTTCCTACTATACCCTACAATCTGGTAATTCCAGTCTGCCTTATGTCTGGACAATTACAAGCGATCTCTCTCTGATCTCGGAATACTGCCATCCGATTCCTGTACTGCAAATGAATTTCCATTAACCTCTGAAAATCCTGTTCCTACCTACTCTGTATTCTTTCTATAAACAGTATCATCATGTATGTGATAATTATAATTATGCATTTAATATGTGTTTCTGAATTAACTGAGCAACCTGGGGTTGTGAACAGTTATTTTTGCTCTCCCACAGCCCAAATAAAGTAAGAGCACTGAGAAGGTACTCAGTATATGGCTATTGAACTAAAACAAATTTCCTTCTGAATTTCAGACTATCTGGGGAACTGAATGAAGGGTCTCTGAGAACTCTCTTACATAACACAAATTCAGTCCTATGAAAACAGAACAAAATAGCAACAAGTATGTATATGCATCTATACATGTGCACGTAATAGCACAGAAAAAGGACTGGTAAGGCTGGCTGAGAGGAGAGGGTCTTTCATCTCTCTCTCTCTCTCTCTCTCTCTCTATATATATATATATATATACTTACAACAGGAATGTATTACTGTATTACTTGTATAATTTGTCTAAATTATTAACTAAAAATTTTTTTAAAGTTCTCACTTTTTCATCAACTAACTCAGAAGCCAAAACTGAATGTTTGAAACAATATATTTGTTATTTTATTATTAGAATTTAGCATACCATGTTATCTACTCTTTTAATACTCTATGAAATTAAAGATCATTTTCCTCATATTAGCACTGACTCTTTATCACTTTTAGTCCCTTCACAAAAATTCTAAAATTTGATATTATATATAACTACAAAGTGATTTTAATATCGATTTAAATGGGACAGAGAAATGAATAAAATTGAACCATAGTCAATACTACTCGATAAAAACATCTGGCAATAAAAAGAGTGATAGAAAAATAAGGAATATATTATACTAAAGTAAGTTTCAGATAGTTATAAAATATAAATATCAAAATAATAGGGAAATCATAAAAGTACAATGAGAAAATATGGGATTAAAAAACTGAGGAATGAGATAGGCCTTTCTATACATAGAATTAAACCCAAATGTAAAAGGCTATGTCTATCGATTTTACTACATAAAAACATGAACCTTCTAATAAGAAAACATGATGAATTTGAAAGACAAATGGAGTTAAAACCCGTAACTCATGGAGGTTTAAAAAAAAGTGAAATTAAAAAGGAACATAAACAGGTAATTCACAAAGTAAGAAATAACAACAAACCTCTGAATAGGTGGTCTAAATCACTGAAAATCAAAAAAATCAAAATGAAGATGAGACATTTATTCCTCTATAAGAATGACACAGATTAAAAAGGAAAAAAAAAAACATAAAAATATCCAATTTTGACAACAATGCAGAGAAAGGAATACTCTCATATTCTATACTGATATCTTTTTAGAAGTCAGTTTGGCAACATGGGCTAAATTTAAGTGTAATTCTCTTTAGCCCCAAAACCCTACATTTAGGAATCTACTAAGATAAAAAGCAGCCTAGTGGGCAAATATACATGTACATGTATAGGTGTGTAGCACACGTATGCTATTGTTCAATAGCAAAAAAGTTAGAAGCAATGTGAATGTCTATCAATAGGACACAGGATCGACATTAAGGTGCAGTTATTAAAATAATGGAGATCTATATAGATATGATAACTATTTATACTATAAAGTGAAAAAAAGCAGGTTTGAGTCACATAGAGTATAATATCATTTATGTAAAATTACAAATATATATGTATATTTGCTTAGAGAAATGTAATCTGTGACATGTATCTGATTGGTGAACTTGCAGGTGATTTTTACTTTTGTCATGCATTTCTGTGTTTCTGTATTTTTTAAAACAATAGTCATCTATTCTATTGGAAAAAGTTAAATTAGCTTCACTTAAAGGGAAGAAAGAGAGAAACATTTAATAATAATGCACAGTTAAAATACTCCTACACACAAGATTCAAACCTTAAATGCTAGTTAAATGAAAAGATGCTTACCAAACGCTTGGTTTTCTCTGAAATATCTGATTTCTTTTGTGAATTTCCCTCTTGCAGCACTATCTAGGGAAAAAAGCAAACAACTATTTTACAGTGATTGAAACAGATTTAAATTTAGTCAATGCTTTTTCACAAAACAGAAGTCAGAAAGTAGAGGAATTAAACAGATCAGACCAGATAATTCTCAAACTTTCTCTGTTCATTATGACCCTAAGGCCATAATAAACCCCTAACAGATCCTTTATTGGGTCATTAAATTCAAATAACTGAGTATTTATGTCCTAACAACTTAGTAGCCCCTTGAAAAAGTAATACATGCAAATTGAAAGAAAAATACTATTTTTATTTTATTCTTAAACAGCTACAACTACTTCCAAATTGGATGGGTATGGTATACTGTAAAACTGAGTACTGTACACATCTTAGAACCATGGGTCACAGGCAATTCTCATTTCCTATTGCATGATAATATTCACACAGCACTTGCTTTTTATTATGGCAAAAGCCAAAAACCCAGGTTCAAAAGATATGAAAGGAAGGTAACACGAGTTCTTGTTGAAACTGTGAACCGCCTTGAGCTAGATATTCAAGCAGTGTATGACAGATGCTGAATGTTGTTTTCCTTTAAAATTTAAAATATCCTGAAGCACCCTTGAGGGCTTGCTGTAGCACCCAGGGTGCCTCGGTGCACAATTTACAAACATCAGGATTAGATACAGAAAAAAATCTTAATTCTAGTCAACAAGATAGCATATACCCTTGACACCATCAATACTTAAAATTCTGTTGACCTGGACAACAGAAATATATATTCATTGTAAGGTGAACAATATATCCTATTTGTTTAGTAACTGAAAGTAATGTGCTGTTGGCCCCTCCATATCACATATACAAAAAACTTTTGAAAAAGATTTAAGATGTCTAACAATAGACACCGTTTTTATTTTATTATTTTTTATATACGTAAATATATATAAAAGATATATTATTATTATTATTTATTTAATTGGAGGATAATTACTGTACAATATTGTGATGGTTTCTGCCATATACCAGTCTGAATCGGCCATAGGTATACGTGTGCCCCTCCATCCCAAACCCCCTCATTTCCGTCTCCACCCCATCCCTCCAGGCTGGATACCCGGGCACCAGGTTTGGGTACCCTGCTTAGATACCGTTTTTTGACGAAACTCTTGATTCAGCGATTGCTGCAGCTCCTGAATATCATCTGAAAGCTGCTTGAACTCTGCCTGCTCTTCAACTGGAACAGAACTGAACACAGCAAAGTAAGTTAAAATAAGATGTATCAAGTTCTTAACCTAGAAAGTCCAAAAAAGGTCTCTGCTCTTCAACAACTTAAGTGAAAAAAAACTATCTGCTTTCATGTTTCTGAATTCTCATCCTTCCACATGACAATAATTTAAAATCCATGACCTGGACTCTGTGATCCAGCAAAAATAAAAATCAGATGAACTCTAAATTTCTGCCACCAATCTATGTATGGACTCATCTGCATACACATCTACCCTAACTCCACTCCTAATTTTAGTGCTGAGTCCATCTTTCTGTGGCTCTCACTTCCTCACATCTCTCTACTGTATCATCCATTTGTTTTGCTCCACAAATCCTTCCTAAGAGCACTTTCACATGTTCTAGTCTCTTCCATATGAATGCTCTCAACTTTAGTTTTTGATATGTGATATGTGGTATAAAATTGTTACTTTAATTTTCATTTCCTTGACTGCTATTGAGTTTAATGATTTTTACATATTTTTAATTAGTATTTGCACTTAATCCTCTGTAAATTCCTTGCCCATTTTTAAAATTATATTTTCCCATCAGTTTGTAGTTCTTTGTATTTTAGGAATACTACATGGGCATTATTAGAGATTGAAACGCTTTGCTGCAAATGTTGCAAATTTCACTTCCAGTTTGCCATTTCTCTTTTGACTTGGTTTATCATAAATTTTGTTGTTGTTCAGTCATTAAGTCATGTCCAACTCTTTGGGAGCCCCTGGACTGTAGAAAGCCAGGCTCCTCTGTTCTCTACTGTCTCTTGGAGTTTGCTCAAATTCACGTCCATTGAGTCCGTGATGCTAGCCATCTCATTCCCTACCATCCCCTTCTCCTTTTGCTTCAATCTTTCTGAGCATCAGTCTTCCATGAATTGACTCTTTGCATCATGTGACCAAAGTGTTGGAACTTCAGCTTCAGTCATTCCAATGAATATTTGGGGTTGATTTCCTTGACTTGTTTGATCTCTTTGCAGTCCAAGGAACTCTCAAGAGTCTTCTCTAGCACCATAATTTGAAAGCATCAATTCTTCGGTGCTCAGCCTTCTTTATGGCCCAACTCTCACATTCATACATGACTACTGGAAAAAACACAGCTTTGACTTTACAAACATTTCTCGGCAAAGTGATGTCTTTGCTTTTTAATACTCTGTCTAGTTTGTCATAGCTTTCCTTCTAAGGAACAAACATCTTTTAATTTCATGGATGCAGTCACCATCCACAGTGATTTTGGAGCCCAAGAAAATAAAGTCTGTCATTGCTCCCACTTTTCCTCTTCTATTTGAAATCAAGTGATGGGGTCAGATGCCATAACGTTTTAAATGTTGAGTTTTAAGCCAGCTTTTTCACTCTCCTCTTTCACCCTTGTCAACAGGCTCTTTAGTTCTTCTTTACTTTCTGCCATTATAGTCATATTATCTGGATATCTGAGGTTGTTGATATTTGAACACTGTACAAATCTGCCATCTTAAATTTTATTATTGGCCTCCTACTCCCAGTCTTTTCAGTTTACTGCTGTCTCTAACTTCCCTGGTGGCCCGGACGGTAAAGCATCTGCTACAATGCGGGAGAGCCGGGTTCAATCCCTGGGTCGGGAAGATCCCCTGGAGAAGGAAATGGGCTGTCTCTAAAGGCAATTTATGCCAGAGCAGGCTAAAAACAAAGTTTTTAACTGAAACAGAAAAACCCAAAACATCAACATATTAGAAGGGATAAAAAAATTCTTTTGTTCAAAATCAATATATATAAAGCCAAGAATTATAACCCTTGAATGATTTCTTCTCCTATCTGACCTTTAAGTCAAAATAAAACAAACTAAACAATAAACCTCTGTTGAAGGAATAAAAATTTTAAAGAATTAACTGATCTGAAGGAAGAAAGAGAATCCTGTCAGTTACTGCTTACACATAAGATAAATACCACTAGATATAATTTAGGAGAGTTGGTTAATGGCTCTAAACATGTCTGGCTAATGCACTAACAACAAGAAAAGAAATAAAAGAATACACTATGTGTATCTTAAGAGTTAAAGGAAGCACACACTAGTTTTTCTTCTTCAAAAAAGGTCAACTTAATTAAACACTCTATTTAGTAAGGAAGATAAAAGAGATGAAGTAGACTGTAGATTGTAAAATACTCTATCTTCATTTTGCATTTTGAAATTGCATTTTATTTGTAAATTTCCTACTTACTCAAGTCTCTCCAATTTCATTAATGCCTCCTGGTGTGCAGTATTTAACTGCTGCATTTTGTCCACAGAAGATTTCTATTAAAGCAATTTTAACAATTTAATATCAACAGTTTTCAACATAATCAGTGATGTGTTTAAAAAATATCCACCAGTACTTGCACACTCTACAACTTTCACCATGAGAATTAAGAAATTTAAGAAAGAATTAGGCACCTATAACAAATGAGTTAGAAATTTCTTTACTTATTCAACATACAAATGTTGAGTTCTTATTAACACAGTTAATCATGGTGCTAGGTACCAGGAATAACTCCCAAGAAGACTAACTTTTAGTCCCTGGACTTACATAGTTCAGTCTCTTTAACGAGTCAGAAAAATAAATATATACAACTTGTCATAGGACTGAATATAATGACATTCAACCCAACTTGGGTAATGTCTGGGAAGGAGTATCACAGAGGGTTCACAGAAATGATAGAACTCTGAGCCATATCTTAAAAAAAATGAGAAATTAGCCAAGCAAAATTGTGTGTTAGTATGTGTTGGCACACACATCTGTATGCTTTGGAAAGTATTTGATGTTTAGGTGGTATAGGCTGATCATGATTTGTATAAGGAAATATTTATCTATGTAGCTCACTTGTCTAAGTACTAATTCTCTGGTGTTACCCAAGTGCTTTTCTAAAAGTATGGTACCCCAAACTGAGGGCAGATGGGAACAAATCACACAGATGACCCAAAATCTTTCCAAATTCTCTAAATTGTTGGTGAAAGGAGTTTAAAGTGATTTATTTGACTCTTATAATGCAATGCTGAGCAAACAGATGAACAGAACAAAACACCTAATTAGGCCATTATTTAGAAAGCAAATATAAACTTCAAATTTCTCAATTATTTAAAGAACAGTACACGATCTATTAAACTCTAAAGAAAAAGAATTTGATTATCACTATTGTCTTCCCCTCCATTTCCTAATAAAGGAAAAGGAGTCCCTGGTACAAAATTTAAATAAAAAACCCAGCCTCTCCCTAATGATACCAAATATAAAAGAAAATCTCATTCTGAGATAAACTCACTAAATTTGAAATTTCATTCAAATATAATATGTAAATTTGATTCTAATGGCCATAAAAAATTAGTTATCTGTATCAATCACTTCAAGACATACTATTGGTGTATAAATGATGTTACTGAACTGGTATATGATCCCCAAAATACATTTGAATCTTACATATTGCCAAAGAAATTCCATATATGTCTCACGGCATGCTTCTCGGAAGTGAATAAAGTTGATAATGCCACTTAAAAACCGAGTTGTCCGTTTTGCCTCTAAAAATAGAAAGCAAGCCTCCTTAAATAAATCTTTGAAACAAGAAAAGTGAAAATTTATTTTCTCCCACCATATATTCTGCTTATAGTATACAGAACAAAAGTATTTGTATGCTAATTAACCAAAGTACAGAATATCTGCTCTAACTTAATGATCCCAATTATCTAAATTAAAAAAAACCCCAAAAAACAAAAAGCATTTTTGGCCATGAGAGAACAGAGACCAGATATACTATCCCATCCTAAACAACCAGAAAAGCAGATAAAAAGTATAAAATAACAAGCTGTAGACACTGCTGCTGCTGCTAAGTCGCTTCAGTCGTGTCCGACTCTGTGCGACCCCATAGACGGCAGCCCACGAGGCTCCACCATCCCTGGGATTCTCCAGGCAAGAACACTGGAGTGGGTTGGCATTTCCTTCTCCAATGCGTGAAAGTGAAAAGCGAGAGTGAAGTCGCTCAGTCGTGTCCAACTCTTCGAGACCCCATGGACTGCAACCTACCAGACTCCTCCGTCCATGGGATTTTCCAGGCAAGAGTACTGGAATAGGGTGCCATTGCCTTCTCAGTGTAGACACTGAACTATAAGTAATATACAATAGCAATTTCCAAGAAAGGTAAATGAGTTGAATCCTGCTAATGCACTAGCCTACCACTTGAGTGAATTTTTAGGCTATATCCTGGGGGAGATCACAAACAGAACTCTTGGGTATTGCTGAGACATGAAAACAGAATTTAGAGTTTGGAGAGAACAAAAAATTAGGATTTTTAAAGTTTAAAGAGGCCAAGGAAGCTAGAATATATAAAAACTCTATCTTCTTGACTCAGTCTTCATGAATATGGTCTACAAATACATTCTGTTTGTTCAGGAAGGTTCAGAAAAGCAATAGCATTATAAGGACAGAAAGGAGAGAGACCCAAATAAAACTTTTACAGTTGAAAAATAAAATACCTGAGATGAAAAATACAATAGATAGGATTAAGGGCAGATTATATCTACAGATGAAAGGATTAGTGAAACTGAAAACATAGCAATAAAAGCTATCTAAAATGAAAGCCAGAGAGAAAAAGATGAATAGCGTATTTAGGAACTTAAGGACAATATCAAGCAGCATAATAAATGTGTAATTAGAGTCCTACAAAAAGGAACAGTAGAAAAAACTTTTATAGAATAGCTAAATATTTTCCAAATTTGACAGAAACTATAAACATATCCAGGCTTCCCTGGTGGCTCAGATGGTAAAGAATCTGCCTGCAATGCAGGAGATGTGGGTTCAATCCGAGGGTCAGGAGGATCCCCTGGAGGAGGAAATAGCAAGCGACTCCACTGTTCTTGCCAGGAGAATTCCACGGACAGAGGAGCCTGGAGGGCCACAGTCTATGATGTCACAGAGAGTTGGACATGACTGAGTGACTAACACATACACATAAACATATCCAAGGAACTATAAACATATCTAAGGAAGGGGGACAAAAATAAAATCTTCAAAGGCACATGATAATCAAATGGCTGCAAACTTGTGATAAAGAGAAAGTCTTATTAAAAACAGCCAGACATGAGAATCAAGAGAGAATAACTCCAGGCTCAGTAAGCAGTTAGTCTGGATTATTAACTTTCATGAAGAAACAGCTGATCACACCTTGGACTCACATGACACAGGGAAATGGAGCTGAGGTCCCTAAAAGATGTGGGACTCTAGGAAGGCTACATCCTTAGTGAAATGGTAGATTAAGGGGGAAAAATGCAGGGAAATGACAAAGTTTGTAGTGTTTCTGCATTGTCTCTGTGAGGAAATAATCTCCTTTGAGAACTCTAAATCTTGGACCCATTGCCATAAGGATTTTTATTTTAAACTATACATTTGATCTAAGAACTATCAAAATTAGGCATTTAGATAAAAATTGATCTTTGACCAATGATAATCCTGAAATAACTTCAAAAAAGAAAAGATATCTCAGAAGGGATGTGGCCTCAATTCCCGAAGCCAGAGTGTCACAGGACTACTCTGTTGAAGACAAAATTAAATTTATAATCACAAATGCATGTGTGTGTGTGTCAAGTCCAAAGAAATGTAGAGGAATTGAAACTATCACTCAAACATCTATAATAAGCTCATGGGATGCAGCTAAAGCAAAGCTAGAGGGAAATTTATAGCACTAAACATCTATGTTAGGAAAGAAGAAAGGTCTCAATTGATGGCCTCAGCTTCTATCTTTAAAAGGCTGGAGGAAAAAAGAAAGAAAAGAAAACCCAAAGTAAGCATGAAAAAAGAAGGAATAACAATGAGCGCAAGAACCAATAAAACAAAACACAGAAATAAAATACCCAAAAATTAGTGAGACAAAAAGCTGGTTCTTTCAAAAGATCAGCAAAATTGATAAACCTCTAGCCAGATTGATCAGGGAAAAGTGAATGAATGACGAAACAAATTATTAATGTCAAAATGAGAGAGGGACATCACTGCCGACCCCTAAGACTGTTCAATGGTACAGGAAAAATATGAGCAATGTTATGTTAATAAATCTGCCCATTTAAAGTAAATAGATAAACTCTCAGAAAAAGGTAACCTACAGAAGCTCATTTAGTAGCTCTGGAAATAACCAGCATAATCCTTTATTTATTAAAAAAAAAATTAATAATTCACAGAGAAAACTCCAATCCCAGTTGAATTCACTGGTGAATTCTATCGAACATTTAAGAAAGAAAGAATACAAGTTTTATATAACTATTTCTGGAAATGAAAGAGGGAATCTCTATAAACTCATCCTGAAAGGCCAGCAAAATCTTGATACCCAAATTTGTCACTGCAGTGGCATTACAAAAAAAATACAGACCAATAGCTCTCATGAACATGATCACAAAAACACAACAAAATATTAACAAATCAAATTCAGCAATATGTTAAAAAACACTATATCATAAGCAAATGGGGTTCATCCTGAATACAAAGTTGTCTTAACATTAAAAAATCAAACAATGTAATCCACTAGACTGAAGAAGAGAACTCACATGATTTTCTCATTAGATGCAGAGCAGAAATTTAACAAAAGTGAACACCCACTCATGATACAAAATGCAAAGAGAAGTTACTTACCCTGATAAAGGCCATCTAAGAAAATCCTATAACTAACACACTTCCTGATAAAAGCCTAAATGCTTTCCCCTGAAGAACAGGAATAACACAATGATGCATACTCTCAACATTTTATTCAACATTATGCTAGAAGTCCTAGCCACTGCAGAAGGAAAGAATAATAGGTAAAATACATCTAGATTGGCAAGATGTAAAACTGTCTTTGTTCTCAAATAACTGGACTGCCAGTGTAGAAAACCCTAGGAATCTATTCTAAAAATCTATTAGAAATAAGGTCAACATATAAAAATCAATTGTCTCTCTACACTAGTAATGACCAATCAATTCAAAATTTAAACTGAAAGAAATATACATCACTTACAGATAAATTTAACAAAATGTGTATGACCTGTACTCTGAAAATAATAAAACATAGTCATGAAAAATTAAAGACAACCTAAATAAATGGAGGTAAATACACTTGGATTACAAGACCTAATATTATCAAGTTGTCTCAATTATCCACCAAATGAACTATACATTCAAAGTAATCTCAGTCAAAATTCTAGGAGATTATGGAGGGTAGAGGAGCATAAAAGTGACCGGCTAACTCTAAAATTTATATGAAAATACAAAAGTCCAGAATAACTAAAACAATTATGAAATAGAGAACAATGTTGGAGAACTTAAACACTGCCTGATTTCCAGACTTACTATAAAGGCTAAAGTAATCAAGACAGTATGGTTAGTGCAGAAACAGACATAGAGATCAACGGAGCAAAGAATGCAGCCAGAAATATATATATTAACTGACTTTTTAATGCAGAATCTTTTTTTTTTTAAACAGGTTTTAAATTTTATTTTATTTTTAAACTTTACAATATTGTATTAGTTTTGCCAAATATCAAAATGAATCCGCCACAGGTATACCCGCATTCCCCATCCTGAACCCTCCTCCCTCCTCCCTCCCCTACCCTCCCTCTGGGTCGTCCCAGCGCACCAGCCCCAAGCATCCAGTACCGTGCATCGAACCTGGACTGGTGACTCGTTTCATACATGATATTATACATGTTTCAATGCTATTATCCCAAATCTCCCCACCCTCTCCCTCTCCCACAGAGTCCATAAGACTTATCTACACATCGGTGTCTCTTTTGCAGTCTCGTACACAGGGTTATTGTTACCATCTTTCTAAATTCCATATATATGCGTTAGTATACTGTAATGCAGAATCTTTAGCACGCTTTAGGTTCACAGAAAAGTTAAGCAGAAAGTAGAGTTTCCATGTATTCCACGTCCTGATATAGCCTACTCCACTATCAACATCCCCCACCTGAGTGATACATTTGTGACAAAAGATGAACCTACACTGACATGTCATTATTAGTCAAAGTTCATAGTTTACATCAGAATTCACTCTTGGAATGTACGTATAAGTCTGTACATTCTATGGATTTTGACAAAGGTATAGGCCTTTTTATTTATTTATTTATTTTTACTTTACAATATTGTATTGGCTTTGCCATACATTGACATGAATCTACCACAGGTGTACATGTGTTCCCCATCCTGAACCCCCCTCCCACCTTCCTCCCCATCCCATCCCTCAGGGTCATCCCAGTGCACCAGCCCTGAGCACCATGTCTCATGCATCGAACCTGGACTGGCGATCTGTTTCACATATGATATTATACATGTTTTAATGCCATTCTCCCATATCATCCCACCCATGCCCTCTCCCAGAGTCGAAAAGACTATTCTATCCATCTGTGTCTCTTTTGCTGTCTCACATACAGGGTTATCGTTATCTTCTTTCTAAATTCCATATATATGACAAAGGTTTGGACACAAATATAACAGTGTATAACTACAGTATGATACAGGATAGTTTCACTGCTGTAAAAAATCCTCTCTGCCCTGGCTATCTATTCTTTCTCCCCCCACAGTCCCTGGCAAACAATGATCTTTTTACTATCTTCATAGTTTTTGCCTTTTTCAGATTGTCATAATTGTAATAGTACTGCAAATAGCATTTGCAGACTGACTTCTTATACTTAGTGATACGCATCTGAGATTCCTGATGTCTTTTTATTGCTTCATAACTCATTTCTTTATAGCACTAAGTACTATTCCCCTGGCTTGATGTACTATTTCACCATTCACCTACTGAAGGATGTCTTGCTTGCTTCTAGGTTTTGACAATTATGAATAAAGCTGCAAAAAGATGTTAGCAGGTTTTTGTGTGGACATGAGCTTTCTAGATGTTTGGATAAATACCAAGACAAGTGACTATTAGATCATACAGTAAGAATACACTTAGCTTTGTAAGAAACTGACAACCGTGTTCCAAGGCTGCATTCCCACAAGTGATAAATGAAAGTTCCTGTTGTTCCATATCCTTCCTCAGCAGCATTTGGTATTGTCAGTGTTTTAGATTTCTGCCATCCTAATAGATGTGCAGAATCAATTACTTTTGACAAAAGTGCCAGGGTAGTTCAACGGCAAAAGGATAAACTTTTCAGTGAGTGACGCTAGAATACTTTGAGAATCATATGCATAAAGGAAAAAAATGAACCTTGCCCTTTGCCTCACATGATATTCAAAAATTTAGGCATTAAATAATAAAGGCTGAAACTATAATACACTTACAGCAAAATAAAGGAGTAAAATTTAGCCAAATAAATCCTTGAGGCCAAGATTTTCTGATAAAATGCAAAAAATAGTTTTATGAATGACAAAAGAAAAAATATCAGTTAGAATATTCAAAACTGAAATACATCTTGCTTTTGAAAAGACATGGTTATGAAACTGAAAAAGCAAGTAACAGACCAAGGGAAAAATCTGTATAACACGTATCTGATAAACTACTTGTTTCCAAAATACTGAAGAAATCTTCCAACTCAATCATACGACAAACAATTCAATTTTTTAAAAGTAGCTAACTAATTCAAATAGATACTTCACCAAAGATATATGGACAGCAAATAAGCATATGAAAGTTTGCTCATTATTATCTAGCCATGAGGGAGATGTGAATTGAAACCATGAAATATAACTAGACAATCTTTGCGTGCATGTGGGCTCAGTCATGTCCCACATTTTGTGATCCCTGTACTGTAGCCCACCATGCTTCTTTGTCCATGGAATTTTCCAGGCAAGAATACTGGAGTAGGTTGTCATTTCCTACTCCACGTGATCTTCCCTAACCCAGGACTCAAACCCATGTACTTGTGTCTCCTGCATTAGCAGGTGGATTCTTTACTACTGTGCCACCTGGGAAACCCAGAGACAGCCTTTAGCATGTCAAATTAAAAACCTACAGTATCGAGTACAAGAAGGATGTAGAGGAATTGAAACTATCACATACTGCCAACGGCAATGCACTAGAGCATAACGATACAGCCACTTAGAAGAACAGTTTGGAGTTTCCTAAAAGGTTAAGCATGTGCTTACTGTGTAAACCAGCATTTCTACTTTTAGTATTTATCCTGTCTGAATACAGAGTTCCAAAGAATAGCAAGGAGAGATAAGAAAGCCTTCCTCAGTAATCAATGCAAAGAAATAGAGGAAAACAACAGAATGGGAAAGATTAGAGATCTCTTCAAGAAAATTGGAGATACCAAGGGAACATTTCATGCAAAGATGGGCTCGATAAAGGACAGAAATGGTATGGATCTAACAGAAGCAGAAGATATTAAGAAGAGGTGACAAGAATACATGGAAGAACTATACAAAAAAGATCTTCACGACCCAGATAATCACGATGGTGTGATCACTCACCTAGAGCCAGACATCCTGGAATGCGAAGTCAAGTGGACCTTAGGAAGCATCACTACGAACAAAGCTAGTGGAGGTGATGGAATTCCAGTTGAGCCATTCCAAATCCTGAAAGATGATGCTGTGAAAGTGCTGCACTCAATATGCCAGCAAATTTGGAAAACTCAGCAGTGCCCACAGGACTGGAAAAGGTCAGTTTTCATTCCAATCCCAAAGAAAGGCAATGCCAAAGAATGCTCAAACTACCACACAATTGCACTCATCTCACACACTAGTAAAGTAATGCTCAAAATTCTCCAAGCC